>NW_027615778.1:7500-35488 GCF_965212315.1 Lampetra planeri
GCTAATTTTCCTTTGTCTGTATTTTAATTGATGTTATTCTTCAAGTTTCATGCATGAGCGAGCTTACGTACAATTGGGTTGACGTGTGATTTGTGTCGACGGGTTTGAGTGATTGTTTAATATATCTGCCTATGCAGTGGGCGCCACGCTAGTGAGATGTTAACTACCTCGCCTGGTATACAGGAGGTCGTGAGTTCCAGCCCGACCCTGACGATGCCTACTGTATATTTGGAGTTTGTGTGTCTCTCTCTCTCATCATCAGCACGGTGGCTAGGAGATGTTAACTACCTCGCCTGGTATACAGGAGATCGTGGGTTCGATCCCGACCCTGACGATGCCTACTGTATATTTGGTGTTTGCGTGTCTCTCTCTCTTTCTCCCCGTGGTCGCTTGGATTTTTCTCCGGGTCCTCCGGTTTTTTTTTTCCACTCCACGTTTAGAATCAACATCACGCTTTTATTAGAGTTATTTGGCTGCTGTAAATGCGCACGTGATGATGATAAGCCACTTCGCTGGGCTATCGTATCATAGCCAGGTCGCTTCTGACACAAGAGCCTCCACATAGCTCAGTGAACCTTTACTTGGTTAAAAAAACTTTGCAAAAGTTCAAAATGAGCGTTCTCAAAAGACAGACGCTGTCTTTCTGACAGACCTGTTCTTCACCTGAGGACGGCTGCTTGCGTTGTGGCCGAAACGTCGTGAGAATAAATTTTATTATGTTTTATGTTTATTATTTTATTATTTCCATTCTACGTGACTTTACCGAAAAAACCAAGAAGATGAATCCCTGCAGTCACGAAAGCTTTAAATCGAAATTTAAAGTGAGCGTTCTCTGTGATTTTCCATGAATGTTGACCTCCGGTGTTGGGATGGACACTGCGAAAATAAAATCTTCCGAACTGATCTAGTTTCTCTAGCTTAAATCAAATGTCCGTGTCTATGTAATAACCTCCGTTCAGACGACGTCGTGACTTGAGAATTCTTTATTCGGTTTCGTTCACAGTTTCCACCACTTTTCGATTTAAAGCTTTCGTGACTGCAGGGATTCATCTTCTTGGTTTTTCCGGTAAAGTCACGTAGAATGGAAATAATAAAATAATACAAATAAAACATAATAAAATAATTCTCACGACGTTTCGGCCACAATGCAAGTATCCGTCCTCAGGTGGAGAACAGTCTGAATTCAGACTCTGAATTCAGATGCTGTCTTTCCGACAGACCTGTTCTCCACCTGAGGACGGCTACTTGCGTTGTGGCCGAAACGTCGTGAAAATTATTTTATTATGTTTTATTTGTATTATTTTATTATTTCCATTCTACGTGACTTTCCCGAAAGAACCAAAAAGAAGTTTCCACCACGTTCGTTCCTTCAATTCCCTTGTTCATTCACGCTGCTGGCTGACAGCGTAAGAGGGAGAGAGAGAGACTGCCACGGCCCGCCACGTGGCAGGCTCCGGACCACGGCACCAGCCACGTGGCTTCCCCCTTCGTTCCTCCGCACACTGACCACGTGCTGCCTTCCTCCGCCCCTTTTAATGCCTGGCCCACGTGATATCACGCAGCCAATCCTCAGCCAAACCCCTGGAACTTTCCAGAAGATACTGTGCGGCTCCAGTGCCACGCCCCTGGCTCGACCCCCCATTGGTTGCGGGCTGAAGCCGGCAGAGCCAATCATCATCCTCCAGTTGTAACCTCACATTACATCAGGGCCACGCCCCTGGCTCGACCCCCCATTGGTTGCGGGCTGAGGCCGGCAGAGCCAATCATCATCCTCCTCACATTACATCAGGGCCACGCCCCTGGCTCGACTCCCCATTGGTTGCGGGCTGAGGCCGGCAGAGCCAATCATCATCCTCCTCACACTACATCAGGGCCACGCCCCTGGCTCGACTCCCCATTGGTTGCGGGCTGAGGCCGGCAGAGCCAATCATCATCCTCCTCACACTACATCAGGGCCACGCCCCTGGCTCGACTCCCCATTGGTTGCGGGCTGAGGCCGGCTGAGCCAATCATCATCCTCCTCACACTACATCAGGGCCACGCGCCTGGCTCGACTCCCCATTGGTTGCGGGCTGAGGCCGGCAGAGCCAATCATCATCCTCCAGTTGTAACCTCACATTACATCAGGGCCACGCCCCTGGCTCGACCCCCCATTGGTTGCGGGCTGAGGCCAGTAGAGCCAATCATCATCCTCCTCACATTACATCAGGGCCACGCCCCTAGCTCGACTCCCCATTGGTTGCGGGCTGAGGCCGGCTGAGCCAATCATCCAGGTATAACCTCACATTACATCTATATAACGACGCAGACAAATGCAGAATGTATCGTAGTTATACGTAATTATCCTTAAGAATATAGTTATATATAATCACACTTTTAGTTATACGTAATTATCCTTAAGAATATAGTTATATATAATCACACTTTTAAACATTTTGCACGTGTTCTCTTTGAAAAGGAATACTTAAGCAAGAAAAGCTTCAATCTCGCTCTCTCTCTAGGAGCCTAATGCAAATTAATGACGGTGTTTTGGAGTTTGGACATGAACGATTTGCCTCTCTGCAGTCAACATTGCCTTCTTAACACACGAAGCGCGGATTTGTTTTAAAGGTAATCAATTAAACTCAACGCGTTCAGAGATGAATGCGGGCGAGATGAAATTAAGTGTCAATTCCTACACGATTTAATGTGTTGTTATTCAGGTTGTTGTTGTTGAAGTGAGACCATAATCTGTCTTAAGATGTATCACTTCCGTGGGTAACGTAGTTTCTCCTGCGGTCGAAAGCAGCCCTGAGCTCGTGCAGGAATGTCCACATTCCTATGGCCGGTGGCCAATGACTGTGACTTCCAACAGACGTGTGCACGTGTTTTTTGTGCTGTTGATCAGAGAGGGAAGAATTATGGGTTGTATCCGAGATTGAATTTGATAGTTTAAAACCTGGTAATGTACCACTAAGCTCTTTTTCAGAAGCGACCTGGCCATCTCAAATGAGAGCTCGACAAAGAGGCTTATCGTCGCGTGGACATTTTTCGCAGCCAAATTATCTAAAAGGCGTGATGTTGATCCCCAAATGTGGAGGGGGGGGGGGGGAACCGGAGAACCCTGATAAAAATCCACGCGATCACGGGGAGAGAGACACGCAAACTACAAATATACAGCAGGCATCGTCAGGGTCGGGATCGAACCCACCACCTCCTCCATACCAGGCGAGGTAGTTAACATCTCACCACCGTGAGAGAGAGACACGCAAACTACAAATATACAGCAGGCATCGTCAGGTTCGGGATCGAACCCACGATCTCCTGTATACCAGGCGAGGTAGTTAACATCTCTTAGCCACCACGGCACCCACTTCGTAGCTCGCTGTCTGATTACAAGTCGAGCATTCACAGGCCGCGGCAGCCTGATTAACGCAACTGCGTAGCGCGGGGCCGTTTAATAATTATTTACAAAAAACGCAAAATAAAGTTTATTGTTGGCTGGCAAGGCGTCAAACAGCAGAGACGTCGCTGCCAGAAGTCGAATAACAAACTAAACCGAAAGCCTGCCTTGCCTGTGGGTGGGCCCTGTACAGCTGATTCACAGGGGGGAATCCCACTAAAGTTTCACTGCTGCCTCCCCCCACTCCCCTCCCCCCACACACATAAACCCCCCACACCTCGACCTGCTTGTAGCAGCTACTGCTGCTGCTGCAGGAGCACCGTGCGGCGAAAAGACATCCATCTGGAGCATCTGCCAGCCATCTGAATCATCTGCCAGCTACCTGGAGCATCTGCAGGCCATCTGGAGCATCTTCCAGAAATCTGGAGCATTTGCCAGCCATCTGGAGCATCTGCCAGCCATCCGGAGCATCTGCCAGAAATCTGGAGTATCTGCCAGCTATCTGGATCATCTGACAGCTACCTGGAGCATCTGCAGGCTATCTGGATCATCTGCCAGCCATCTGGATCATCTGCCGGCCATCTGGATCATCTGCCAGCCATCTGGAGCATCTGCCAGCCATCTGGAGCATCTGCCAGCCATCTGGAGCATCTGCCAGCCATCTGGATCATCTGCCAGCTACCTGGAGCATTTGCAGGCCATCTGGAGCATCTGCCAGCCATCTGGATCATCTGCCAGCCATCTGGATCATCTGCCAGCCATCTGGAGCATCTGCAGCCATCTGGAGCATCTACCAGCCATCTGGATCATCCGCCAGCCATCTGGAGCATCTGCCGGCCATCTGGATCATCTGCAAGCCATCTGGAGCATCATCTGCCAGCCATCGAGAGCATCATCTGCCAGCAATCTGAGTCAGTGGACCCCAATGGCACCTGCTAGGTCTGTCAAGTGACGAGCCGCCAGTGGGGGTTCGACGTTTCGCGTTGGCCCCAGGGTGCATCCGCATACCTGTGAATCCGTTATCTGTGCCCTACCTGATTACAGACCAATTCAGACCTTATTGGTCACCCCGTGACTCGTACAAATCTCAACGTTCACCCGACAAAGTCCCATCACAAGGGAGAAACACAAAGAAAGAGACAATTCATACTCTTTGGTTCTTTCGGTAAAGTCACGTCGGTAGAAAAAATAATAGATCACGACGTTTCGATCGCAACGCAAGTGGTCGGCTTGTGTTGCGATCGAAATGTCGTAGTTTTTTGTTATTTTCTCGTTATTTTCTTTGAACTTATCGACGTGACTTTACCAAAAGACCCACGAATATTATAATAATTAGTTTACTACTTCAGCCCACCGGTGTGTTGTAGAGAAAATCTACAACATTGGTACGTTTTAACACTTAGGCTTTCACAAATCTGGCTGTCACCCGATGAAGCTAGTTGTAATTACTGGCGAAACGTGGTTACTCAGATTGTAAATGTTGTGGCTTGGCTCTCCAACACAGCGGTTAGTGCTGTACTAGTGATGAATTGGCATGTTCTGTTTACGTGACAACCCTTACTAGTTGGCTATCAGGTGGTGGCGGGTTTAACGTCACATTTATATTTATGCGATCTAACCCTCAAAAAAATTAACCCGTAAAAACAAAGTTTTTCACTAAAAATCCTTTATATGCGTGTTCAATGGGCCACAACCCAGCCCACATTGGTCTTTGAAACGGGCGGCTAGAGTCCTCTCGTCCTCTGGCTTGAGATGGCTGCCACCTATGGGTCAGATGATTGCCTGCCACCATTAAGCAATTGGTAATTAAATATAATTTTTTTTCCTAAAAAGTGTAAAATTTTGTGGGGAAAATTTCACGAAAATAAATTGTCACGCACAACGAGTCTGTGTGCAAAATGTCAGCTCGATTGGATCACGGGAAGTGGTTTAAAAAACGACCGAAAGATTTGCACGGTCGTAAGCGCGCAAGCAAGCAAGCAAGTGAACTTAATATAAAGGATTTAAAAACACTTTATTCTAGATTGACACGTTTGTTTATTTGACAAACCTTACTGGCCGTGTCGGGTGGTAGCGGGTTGAACGCCACGTTAACACTTAATGCGATCTAACCCAAAATAAAAAACACAACTTTATTACGAATCATATTGGCCGTGAAAGCCTCCTACGCGTTCAACTTCCACGTGATGACCATTAGCCACTTGGTTGAGGCTATCGTTTGTGGCCAGGTGGCTTCTGAAAAAAACACAAAGCTATATCGTAGCTCAGTGGGCCTTTACCTGGTAAAAGAAACACATTTTAGTTTAATGGTTTGGTTTTAACGTGAAAACCGACCCTCGTGCGTGCTAAAGGAATGCCGTCAACAATCAATTCGTGATTAATTCAGCACGATCGGAATTCACGCCGTTTCTATCGCCGCTGTGTTTCACACAGACCGCCAACAGAGCCCTGAAGTGGTTTCAATGGAGGGGGTCTGGGTAGAGGATGCGGGGGGGGGGATGTGGGGGGTGGGGGCTGTGGGGGATGGGGGCTGTGGGGGGTGGGGGCTGTGGGTGGTGGGGGTTGTGGGGGGTGGGGACTGTGGGGGGTGGGGGTTGTGTGGGGTGGGGGCTGTGGGGGGTGGGGGCTGTGGGGGGTGGGGGCTGTGGGGGGTGGGGGCTGTGGGGGGTGGGGGTTGTGGGGGGTGGGGGCTGTGGGGGGTGGGGGCTGTGGGGGGTGGGGGCTGTGGGGGGTGGGGGTTGTGGGGGGGTGGGGGCTGTGGGGGGTGGGGGCTGTGGGGGGTGGGGGCTGTGGGGGGTGGGGGCTGTGGGGGGTGGGGGTTGTGGGGGGTGGGGGCTGTGGGGGGTGGGGGGGTGGGGGCTGTGGGGAGGGGGTGGGCGGTGTCTTCGTGAGATCCGAATTTGAGCGGAGGAGCGGTGGCGCAGCGGTTAGCGCTGCGGATACGCACCCGGCGGCCCGAGATCGATTCCCGTATAGCGGACGACGCCAGTGACGATTGTCTGAACCGATCCTGGTGCCTCCCCTAAGTCGACTCAGCCTCAAATGGGTACCCGCCTGCGGTAGTTGCAGTAAACATCGTCGCTGGGGAGACAAAGGCGGCCGGTGCGTGGTGCTGGCCAACCTCCCCCTCGTTGTGCCATAGGTGCTCGCTAACAGCACTTGCCCCAACAGTCTGTGTCAGGCTATACGGGGGACCTTTGTCTTTGATCCCAATTGACGTCACCGGATTTATAACTTCAACTGCGAGAAGGAGGGCGCGTTATTGTTGTTGTCGTTGTTGTTGTTGTTATTGTTATTGTTGTTGTCATTGTTATTGTTGTTGTTATTGTTGTCATTGTTGTTGTCATTGTTATTGTTGTTGTTATTGTTGTAATTGTTATTGTGGCAATTGTTGTTGTCATTGCTGTTGTTGCGTTATTGTTGTTGTTATTGTTGTTGTTATTGTTGTTGTAATTGGTGTTGTCATTGTTGTTGTGTTATTGTTATTGTTATTGTGGCAATTGTTGTTGTCATTGCTGTTGTTGTTGTTATTGTTGTCATTGTTGTTGTCATTGCTGTTGTTGTGTTATTGTTGTTGTTATTGTGGCAATTGTTGTTGTCATTGTTGTTGTGTTATTGTTGTTGTTATTGTTGTTGCTATCATTGTTGCTATTGTTGTTGTCATTGTTGTTGTGTTATTGTTGTTGTTATTGTTGTTGCTATCATTGTTGCTATTGTTGTTGTCATTGCTGTTGTTGTGTTATTGTTGTTGTTATTGCTGTTGTTGTTGTCATTGTCGATGTTGTTATTGATTTCCCTCTTCTTCTTCCCCACAGTTGATAAACGTTGCCGCGATTAACCAGGTCGTGAATTATTTTGTCCTTTGTAAACGTGACGCAATTTTTTACTGTTTGGCCGTGTCGGGTGGTGGAGGGTTACGACACATTTATAAATAACGCCATCTATGAGCAAATGTGAGTCTATTAAAATTTCGATTTAAAGCTTTCGTGACTGCAGGGATTCATCTTCTTGGTTCTTTCGGTAAAGTCACGTAGAAGGGAAGTAATAAAATAATAAAAATAAAACATCATAAAAATATTTCTCACGACGTTTCGGCCACAACGCAAGCAGCCGTCAGCAGGTGAAGACCTCAGGTGAAGACCAGGTCTGTCGGGGAGACAGCGTCTGAATGACGCTGTCTCCCCGACAGACCTGGTCTTCACCTGAGGACGGCTGCTTGCGTTGTGGCCGAAACGTCGTGAGAATTATTTTATTATGTTTTATGTTATTTTATTATTTCCCTTCTACGTGACTTTACCGAAAGAACCAAGAAGATGAATCCCTGCAGTCACGAAAGCTTTAAATCGAAATTTTATTATGTTTTATTTTTATTATTTTATTACTTCCCTTCTACGTGACTTTACCAAAAGAACCAAGAAAATGTGAGTCTATGTCTGTTGAACTTCTTTTGCAGCGTACTTAGCCAACCGGAGATATCATGTGCCAGGGTGGACAAGATCCGTGGGGGTTGATGGGTGTTGGTGGGGGTTGGGACAGTGGATGGAGCTTGCGACCTGCCAGTCTGCAGATGTTGCTAGAGGATCGATTTGAGGGCACAGCAGGACGCGTGCTGCTATTGATCTGAAGACAAATGCAGATTGAAGGATGCATTGATTCATAATTGGTTTCTTTTTTTGGAGAGAGAGAGCGAACGAGAGAGAGAGCGAGCGAGCGAGCGAGGGTTACATAAAGCCCCGTTAAAAAAAACAAAAACATTTTACGAAATGATGAACGAAACAAAGTGCCGAATACACCGAGCATCTTCTTGTTTCCACTGATCGTAAAAAAAAGAGAGCGAACGAGAGAGAGAGAGAGAGATCGTACTGCGAATGATGTCAACCAGAGCGAGCCTCATTGTCGCTCGCAAAGAGAGAGAGAAAGAGAGAGTGAGAGAGAGAGAGATAGCAATTACCGAATCATATCGGTGTGAAAGACTGCGCGCGATATTCAAGGACGAATCGATGAAAGCCGTTTCCTCGCTGCAATTAACGGGGCCTATTGTCCGAAGCAAAAGATGCCCATTGTCGCGAACGTTGACGGGCAGCCCTAGGGACCGATGTGAATGTGCCGAGGTCGGCATATCCCAGACCCTCAACTCCGCTGGTGTTTGCCGGGCGGGTTCACTGCACGGTTTTGTCTGAGCCAGAGACAGCTCAAATCTGTCATTACGTGAGAATAGGGTTTCCCCTTTTTTCTGGCCAACAAAACAGGTGTTAAAACACCAAACCCAAACCTTTTGCGAGGAATCACGTCTGCATTAATCTCAATACTTGTGGTCAGTATACAAACAAACAAAAAGCATGCTCTGGTAGTGTATGTTGCATTGTCCTTGAAACTGATTGGTCCACACCAGAGACGGCTTTCTTTTGAGCCTCGTCTCAAAACGGTGTTAGACCAGAGGACGCCGAAAGGTGTTCTTCTGATAAAGAGCTCAAACAGCTCAGCGGGCCTTGACTGCTAAAATGGTTTGTAATGTTGTTGGCCTTCCCATGCACCTCCAATTAGGACGGTCGGCCACGTACGGTGCGAAAAAAGTGCAACGTACATACACAGACTCCCACAGAGACCCATAGACTCCCACAGAGACCCATAGACTCACGCAGAGACCCATAGACTCACGCAGAGACGCATATACTCACACAGAGACGCATAGACTCACACAGAGATCCATCGACTCACACAGAGTCTCATAGACTCACAAAGAGACCCATAGACGTATGCAGAGTCCCATAGACTCACACAGAAACCCATAGACTCACACAGATACCCATAGACTCACACAGAGACCCATAGACTCACACAGTGACCCATAGACTCACACAGAGACCCATAGACTCACACAGATACCCATAGACTCACACAGAGACCCATAGACTCCCACAGAGACGCAAAGACTCACGCAGAGACCCATATACTCACACAGTGACCCATAGACTCACACAGAGATCCATCGACTCACACAGAGACCCATAGACTCACACAGAGATCCATAAACTCACACAGAGAGGCATAGACTCACACAGACACATAGACTCACACAGAGACCCATAGACTCACACAGAGACCCATAGACTTACACATAGACCCACAGACTCACACAGAGATCCACAGACTCACACAGAGACCCATAGACTCACACAGAGACCCATAGACTCACACAGAGACCCACAGACTCACACAGAGACCCATAGACTCACACAGAGACCTATAGACTCACACAGATATCCATAGCCTCACACATAGACCCATAGACTCCCACAGAGACGCATAGACTCACACAGAGACCCATCGACTCACACAGAGACCCACAGACTCACACAGTGGCCCATAGACTCACACAGCGACCCATCGACTCATACAGAGACCCATAGACTCACACAGAGACGCATAGACTCACACAGAGACCCATAGCTTGTCGTCCTTCCCCCACACCTCCGGTTTGCACGGTTTGCTACATACGGTGCGAAAGAAGTTCAACGCACACACACACACACATACTTTTGCTCGACTGCGCATGATTTATATGTGTTTGCCAACGAAGATTGCAACGATTGCTAATCACGCGACACCTCCCAACGTGTATATGTACAGCCTCGTTATGCGCCGCCCTTAAATAATTGCTGGCGAATTTGCAGATTGGCCACCGCCGTCTGATCCGTGACGGATTTTTCCAGACATCCCAGTAAAATAAAACCATCCGATAACACTGGTCAACAAAAAAAAAAAACATTTTATTCTGGCCTGGACTTTTGCAGCTGTTCTAGACTAATTTCAGGGTGCTGATTCCAAATCTGATCTCAGATTGGCTCTATCACATCTCATTTTTATGCTATCGGCATACCCCATTTTCATTGATTTTACCCGAAATTAACTCTGTCACTTATGATTGCAAGTTGTTGCGAGTCAGTGACTACTTTAGTGTTAAAATATGGTGCTGTATTTTTAGGATATTGTGTTCATAATATCATTTTATGTAAATATCCACATTTATTTAATATTTTTATTCTGCAGTTTTTATTGAAAATGCAATATTTGATATCTCAAAAACCTGATGTGATGGACAAAAACTGATGCCAGATTTGGAATCAGCACCCCAAAATTACCTTTAAAAAACCGTTGGAATACCTTATGCCAGAAAAGTGTGTTGACCAGCGTTATTGAATCGTCCTTTGACCGTAGCGCCGTGATTTTGCAACACGCGCGCAAGACACTCGCTCAAATTCACGCTCAGACGGAATAAATGAATACAAAGACAAAGATCCCCCCTGTGGCCTCAACAGTCTGTTGGGGCAAAGTGCTGCGTGCGAGCTGCACCTATCAAGGAACGGAACGGCAAGACGAGGTGGTGGGTGTAAAGCAACCACAATCCCGACCGCCTTTGTCTCCCTGGCGGCGGTCTTTACACACCGCCACCAGTTATATTCTTAGGTTTTTTCCGGTAAAGTCACGTAGGTAAAAAATGTAAATTAATAAAAGATAAATAAAAATAAAATAAAAATCACGACGTTTCGGAAGCAACACAAGCCTCTGTCTTCAGGTGGAACCGTCACAGCCACGACAGCTGTATCAAGTAATCAGTTACTTGATTGAGGCTGAGTCGACCTAGGGGAGGCGCGGGGCCGGTTCAGATAATCGCCACTGGTGCTGGTCCGTGAGCTGGAGTCGAACCTGGGCTGCAGGGTTCGTAGCTCAGTGCACTGACCACTGACCGCTGACCGCTACACCACTGCTCCCCCGAGACACAGACACTCATATCCACACACTGACATGATCCAAACACACATACAGACAACGATAACCCGTATAGCCTTCAGAATCAGAATTATTATTCATACTGGAGGAATCCCATGAACTACAAAGCTCTTTTTCAAAGACTGTCGGAGCAAGTATTCACGTAAGAAACACACTCATTTCAACGCTTACATGATCCAAATACACAATTGTACGGTGAGAAAGAAGTTCAACGTACATACCATAGAATCCCACAGAAACCCATAGACTCACGCAGAGCCCCATAGACTCACACAGAGACCCATATACTCACACAGATACCCATAGACTTACACAGAGACCCATAGACTCACACATAGACCCATAGACTCACACAGAGACCCATAGATTCACACAGAGACCCATAGACACACACAGAGACCCATAGACTCACTCAGAGACCCACAGACTCACACAGAGACCCATAGACACCCAGAGACCCACAGACTCACACAAAGACCCATAGACTCACACAGAGACCCATAGACTCACACAGATACCCACAGACACACAGAGACCCATATACTCACACAGAGACCCACAGACTCACACAAAGACCCACAGACTCACACAAAAACCCATAGACTCACACAGAGACCCATATACTTACACATAGACCCATAGACTCACACAGAGACCCATAGACTCACACAGAGACCGATAGACACACACAGAGACCCATAGACTCACACAGAGACCCATAGACTCATGCAGAGACCCATAGACTCACACCGAGACCCATAGACTCACACAAAGACCCACAGACTCACACAGAGACTGATAGACACACAGAGACTCACATGCTCACACAGAGACCCATAGACTCACACAGAGACCCATAGACTCACACAGAGACCCACAGACTCACACATAGACCCATAGACTCACACAAAGACCCACAGACTCACACAGAGACCCACAGACTCACACATAGACCCATAGACTCACACAGAGACCCACAGACTCACACAGAGACCCACAGACTCACACATAGACCCATAGACTCACATAGAGACCCACAGACTCACACAGAGACCCACAGACTCACATAGAGACCCACAGACTCACACAGAGACCCACAGACTCACACAGAGACCCACAGACTCACGCATAGACCCATAGACTCACATAGAGACCCACAGACTCACACAGAGACCCACAGACTCACACAGAGACCCATAGACTCACACAAAGACCCACAGACTCACACATAGACCCACAGACTCACACATAGACCCATAGACTCACACAAAGACCCACAGACTCACACAGAGACCCACAGACTCACACAGAGACCCACAGACTCACACAGAGACGCACAGACTCACACAGAGACCCACAGACTCACACAGAGACCCACAGACTCACACATATACCCATAGACTCACACAGAGACCCACAGACTCACACAGAGACCCACAGACTCACACATAGACCCATAGACTCACACAGAGACCCACAGACTCACACATAGACCCATAGACTCACATAGAGACCCACAGACTCACACAGAGACCCACAGACTCACATAGAGACCCACAGACTCACACAGAGACCCACAGACTCACACAGAGACCCACAGACTCACACATAGACCCATAGACTCACATAGAGACACACAGACTCACACAGAGACCCACAGACTCACACAGAGACCCATAGACTCACACAAAGACCCACAGACTCACACATAGACCCACAGACTCACACATAGACCCACAGACTCGCACAAAGACCCACAGACTCACACAGAGACCCACAGACTCACACAGAGACCCACAGACTCACACAGAGACCCACAGACTCACACAGAGACCCACAGACTCACACAGAGACCCACAGACTCACACATAGACCCATAGACTCACACAGAGACCCACAAACTCACACAGAGACCCACAGACTCACACATAGACCCATAGACTCACACAGAGACCCACAGACTCACACATAGACCCATAGACTCACATAGAGACCCATAGACTCACACAGAGACCCATAGACTCACACATAGACCCATAGACTCACATAGAGACCCATAGACTCACACAGAGACCCACAGACACACAGAGACCCACATACTCACACAGAGACCCACAGACTCACACATAGACCCATAGACTCACACAGAGACCCACAAACTCACACAGAGACCCACAGACTCACACAGAGACCCACAGACTCACACAGAGACCCACAGACTCACACATAGACCCATAGACTCACACAGAGACCCACAGACTCACACATAGACCCATAGACTCACATAGAGACCCATAGACTCATACAGAGACCCATAGACTCACACAGAGACCCACAGACTCACACATAGACCCATAGACTCACATAGAGACCCACAGACTCACACAGAGACCCACAGACTCACACAGAGACCCACAGACTCACACATAGACCCATAGACTCACATAGAGACCCATAGACTCACACAGATACCCACAGATACACAGAGACCCATAGACTCACACATAGACCCACAGACTCACACATAGACCCATAGACTCACATAGAGACCCATAATTCGTTGTCCTTCTCCCACAACTTCCATTAGCCCAGTTGACTACGTCCGGTAAATATAAGATCATCCACCTATGTCAAGTGTGCCGTGCTGCCCATTTGTTGTTGTTGTTGTTTTGACGTTCTGACCCCATGCCCCCAACAGGATATCTGTGAACAAATTAAGAGCTTCATAGCTCATCGGATTTCTCCGAGTATGAAATGACGCATTCTGATTCTGATTCATAGGGATTCTGTCGCTCACAGCACTTGCCCCCAACAGGGCGTGTGCGCTACGCGGGGGACCTTTGCCTTTTAAGGATTTGTGCAGAGAGAGAGAGAGCGAGCGTGCGACGTAATGCAATCCTGATTAATGATTGCTCGCTTACATTAAAACCGATGAGTGCAATCAACCCATTGGCACTTCAAATTAAGGCTGCCACCAATTTTACAATGAAAAGAAAATGTTTTATCGGCGGGGGGGGGGGTGGGCGGGGTGGCGGTGGGTTGGTGGGCGCGAATGAAAATTAATTGCATTAAAATAATGACTCGGCGTTGGAGCTTATCAATATTCTACGCTGTGACCCTGCACCGGCCACGTGGCATTTCAAGGACCCAGCCCCGGGCATCTCCGCACCTCCTGAGGAAGCGGTGAAGAGTCCTAGTTCGGAGAACGCGGGGAAGCGATTTGGCCGGAGCCCATGGTGAAAGATGAAGATCTATCTTCTTGGTTCTTTCGGTAAGGTCACGTGGAATGGAAATAATAAAATTATAAAAATAAAACATAATCAAATAATTCTCACGACGTTTCGGCCACAACGCAAGCAGCCGTCCTCAGGTGAAGAACAGGTCTGTCGATAAGACAGCGTCTGCATGAGACAGACCTGATCTCCACCTGAGGACGGCTGCGTGCGTTGTGGCCGAAACGTCGTGAGAATTATTTTATGATGTTTTATTTTTATTATTTTATTATTTACATTCTACGTGACTTTACCGAAAGAACCAAGAAGATGAATCCCTGCAGTCACGAAAGCTTTAAATCGAGATGAAGATCTAGTTCACGTCTCGCCCAGGTGGCGACTCGTTAACTTGATCTTGCCGTATGTTTGGAGTTTGCGTGTCTCTCTCTTTCATCATCATCATCATCATCACGGTGGCTAGGAGATGTTAACTACCTCGCCTGGTCTACAGGAGGCCGTGGGTGCGATCCCGACCCTGACGCCTGCTGTATATTTGGAGTTTGCGCGTCTCTCTCTCTTCTTGGCCAGGTTGCTTCTGATAAAGATCTACATAGCTCAGTGGGGCTTACCGGATAAAATAAAAAAATTTGTTACATTTTAAGATGATGTCATCGTTTCCAAAGCCATTGATGAGTCCAAAAACAAAGATCCCCCGTGTAGCCTTAACGGAAACTTGGGGCAAGTGCTGTTAGCGAGCAGCACCTATGAAGGCCGGCACTGCACACGAGGGGGTGGGTGGCCAGCACCACGCCCGGCCGCCTTTGTCTCCCTAGGGGCGATGTTTACACACCGTACCAGGTACTTATTTGAGGCTGAGTCGACCTTGGGAAAATCCAGGACCGGTGTGTGTGTGATTATTCTGTGTGTGTGATTATTGTGTGTGTGTGAATATTCTGTGTGTGTGTGTGATAATTTTGTGTGTGTGTGATTATTCTCTGTGTGTGATTATTCTGTGTGTGTGATTATTCTGTGTGTGTGATTATTCTGTGTGTGTGATTATTCTGTGTGTGTGATTATTCTGTGTGTGTGATTATTCTGTGTGTGTGATTATTCTCTGTGTGCGTGATTATCCCCCCTCTTCGTCAATGTCACTAAGAAATAATTCTCCGCGCGGCTAAAATCACGGCATCGATTGTAATTGCCGTTGTTCATTCTCACCGAACCTTGGCTTTCGGTGTCCCAAAAAAAAGCGTACGGTGAACAGAACCGCCGCTGCGAGACAAATACAATAACAACAATAACGACAACAACAAACGAACAGCAGAGGCGGCAAGGTCGTCGTGGATTGCACGGGGCAGGGTGGCACTGGAGGACGCAGAACAGCGGCGTGGAGTTTCTAAGATGAAGAAGAGGTGTTGAGGGAGGGAGGGGATGGAGGGGAGGGAGGGTGGGGAGGGAGGGAGGGGAGGGAGGGGAGGGAGAGAGGGGAGGGGAGGGAGAGAGGGGACGGGAGGGAGGGTAGGGGAGGGAGGGTGGGGAGGGAGGGGAGGGAGGGGAGGGAGGGGAGGGAGGGGAGGGAGGGGAGGGAGGGGAGGAAGGGGAGGGAGGGGAGGGAGGGGAGGGAGGGTGGGGAGGGAGGGGCGGGAGGGGAGGGAGGGGAGGGAGGGGAGGGGAGGGAGGGGAGGGTGGGGAGGGGAGGGAGAGAGGGGAGGGGAGGGAGGGGAGGGAGGGGAGGGAGAGAGGGGACGGGAGGGAGGGTAGGGACGGGAGGGAGGGTAGGGGAGGGAGGGTGGGGAGGGAGGGGAGGGAGGGGAGGGAGAGAGGGGTGGGGAGGGAGAGAGGGGTGGGGAGGGAGGGGAGGGAGGGGAGGGAGAGAGGGGACGGGAGGGTAGGGGAGGGAGGGTGGGGAGGGGAGGGAGGGGAGGGAGAGAGGGGTGGGGAGGGAGGGGAGGGGAGGGAGAGAGGGGTGGGGAGGGAGGGGAGGGAGGGGAGGGAGGGAGGGGAGGGAGAGAGGGGAGGGAGGGGAGGGGAGGGGAGGGAGGGAGGAGAGGGAGAGAGGGGAGGGAGGGATGGAGGGAGGGGATGGAGGGTGGTGAGGGAGAGAGGGGAGGGAGTGAGGTGAGAAAGGGAGGGGTGGGAGGGGTGGAGGGGTGGAGGGAGGGAGGGGAGGGAGGGAGGGAGGGAAGGACGAAGGGAGGGAGGGGAGCGAGGTAGGGTGGGAGGGAGGTAGGGAGGGGGATGGGAGGCTAAGAAAGAGGCAAGGAACACGATGAAACTCTCACGCTACGTGGACTTCCAGTGGAGCATCGTGCGGGCAGAAGTCAATCATGGGGTGCAGTGGTGGATGTTCCCCAAGGATGCTTCAAAAATGGCAATTTAATCTAAAAAATAAAAAAATAAAAATAAAAAAAATAAAAATAAAAAATTTACGAAATGACGAACGAAGCAAAGTGCCGAATACACCGAGCATCTTCTTGTTTCCACTGATCGCAAAAAAATAAAATAAAAAAAAGGATTTTATTATTTTATTACTTCCCTTCTACGTGACTTTACCGAAAGAACCAAGAAGATGAATCCCTGCAGTCACGAAAGCTTTAAATCGAAAAAAAAAGGATGCTTCAATAGTGTCCCTGGCGTCTAGAAACCGTGTGTTCCTTTCAAAAATAAAAAAAACACGTGCATGCATTAGTGTGAACTCACGCGGCTGTACCCAGTATAATTTTACGGGGAAATTGAGTTTTCAGGTGCGTACGGGGTACAGCCGTTTCAAAACAGACAAAACAAATTACACGTGTTGTCAATTTGTGTGTGTTTTTCCCTTGCGATGGGACTTCATAAGATGAACGTTGAGATGCATAAGGGCACGGGGTGACCAATAAGATTTGAATTGGTTTGTAATAAGGGAAGGCAATGTCTTTGTTCATATCTCCAGGAGCTCCAATTAGCACTGTTGGCTACGTACGCTGCGAAAAACTTTAACATAGATACTGCCCAAAAACTAACACTACTCATAGACTCAACACTGCCCATAGACTCAACACCACCCATAGACTCAACACTGCCCATAGACTCAACACTGTCCATAGACTCAACACTGCCCATAGACTCAACACTGCCCATAGACTCAACACTGCCCATAGACTCAACACTGCCCATAGACTCAACACTGCCCACAGACTCAACACTGCCCATAGACTCAACACTGCCCACAGACTCAACACTGCCCATAGACTCAACACCACCCACAGACTCAACACTGCCCACAGACTCAACACTGCCCATAGACTCAACACTGCCCATAGACTCAACACTGCCCATAGACTCAACACTACCCATAGACTCAACACTGTCCACAGACTCAACACTGTCCATAGACTCAACATTACCCTTAGACTCAACACTACCCATAGACTCAACACTGCCCATAGACTCAACACTGCCCACAGACTCAACACTGCCAACAGACTCAACACTGCCCATAGACTCAACACTGTCCATAGACTCAACATTACCCTTAGACTCAACACTGCCCATAGACTCAACACTGCCCATAGACTCAACACTGCTCATAGATTCAACACTACCCATAGACTCAACACTGCCCATAGACTCAACATTGCACCTCCGTTTAGCTTGTCGACGTACGGTGCGAAAGAAGTTCAACATACATAGAAACTCACAGTCACTCATCCACACTCTCGCACTCCGATTCGCGCGCTTGGCTAGGCACGGGGGGGGTGGGGGCGGGGGGGTGTCGTTTAGGGCAGTCCATAAATGACGTCACGCACCTGGCGGGGGGGGGGGTCAGACATTTGTGACGATGTGTGACGAGGGGGGGGCGCGGGGGGTGGTTGGGAAATGTGACGTCACATCAAAATGCGCAACTTTAAATAAGTATAGACAACACGTTCTAATTAATTAAATAGACTTTTAAATAAATGTTTTCTCCTACAACATCAGAGTGCAGCGCCACATTAAATACGCACTTCAATGACAAGAGTTTAAAGCGATGCGAAGCATGTTTTATTTTCAAAATGGAAATGTTTTTTTTTGGGGGAGGGGGCAGAGCTTTGTGACGTCATATTTGTAAGGGGGGTCTGACTTTTTGCGACTCACACAGAGACCCACAGACTCACACAGAGACCCACAGACTCACACAGAGACCCACAGACTAACACAGAGACCCATAGACTCACACAGAGACCCACAGACTCACACAGAGACCCACAGCCTCACACAGAGACCCATAGACTCACACAGCGACCCACAGACTCACACAGAGACCCACAGACTCACACAGAGACCCATAGACTCACACAGAGACCCACAGACTCACACAGAGACCCACAAACTCACACAGAGACCCACAGACTAACACAGAGACCCACAGACTCACACATAGACCCACAGACTCACACAGAGACCCATAGACTCACACAGAGACCCACAGACTCACACAGAGACCCACAGACTCACACAGAGACCCACAGACTCACACAGAGACCCACAGACTAACACAGAGACCCACAGACTAACACAGAGACCCATAGACTCACACAGAGACCCACAGACTAACACAGAGACCCATAGACTCACATAGAGACCCATAGACTAACACAGAGACCCACAGACTCACACATAGACCCACAGACTCAAACAGAGACCCATAGACTCACACAGAGACCCACAGACTCACACAGAGACCCACAGACTCACACAGAGACCCACAGACTCACACAGAGACCCACAGACTAACACAGAGACCCACAGACTAACACAGAGACCCATAGACTCACACAGAGACCCACAGACTAACACAGAGACCCATAGACTCACATAGAGACCCATAGACTCACACAGAGACCCACAGACTCACACAGAGACCCATAGACTCACACAGAGACCCATAGACTCACACAGAGACCCACAGTCTCACACAGAGACCCATAGACTCACACAGAGACCCACAGACTCACACAGAGACCCACAGACTCACACAGAGACCCACAGACTCACACAGAGACCCACAGACTAACACAGAGACCCATAGACTCACACAGAGACCCACAGAATAACACAGAGACCCACAGACTCACACAGAGACCCACAGACTAACACAGAGACCCACAGACTAACACAGAGACCCATAGACTCACACGGAGACCCACAGACTCACACAGAGACCCACAGACTAACACAGAAACCCATAGACTCACACAGAGACCCACAGACTCACACAGAGACCCACAGACTCACACAGAGACCCACAGACTCACACAGAGACCCACAGACTAACACAGAGACCCATAGAC
Organism: Lampetra planeri; assembly: GCF_965212315.1. Classification (NCBI taxonomy): domain Eukaryota; kingdom Metazoa; phylum Chordata; class Hyperoartia; order Petromyzontiformes; family Petromyzontidae; genus Lampetra; species Lampetra planeri. The sequence goes on from NW_027615778.1 coordinate 27,198, forward strand.
TCACACAGAGACCCACAGACTAACACAGAAACCCATAGACTCACACAGGGACCCACAGACTCACACAGAGACCCACAGACTCACACAGAGACCCACAGACTCACACAGAGACCCACAGACTCACACAGAGACCCACAGACTAACACAGAGACCCATAGACTAACACAGAGACCCATAGACTCACACAGAGACCCACAGACTCACACAGAGACCCACAGACTCACACAGAGACCCACAGACTAACACAGAGACCCATAGACTCACACAGAGACCTACAGACTCACACAGAGACCCACAGACTCACACAGAGACCCACAGACTCACACAGAGACCCACAGACTAACACAGAGACCCACAGACTAACACAGAGACCCATAGACTCACACAGAGACCCACAGACTAACACAGAGACCCATAGACTCACATAGAGACCCATAGACTAACACAGAGACCCACAGACTCACACATAGACCCACAGACTCACACAGAGACCCATAGACTCACACAGAGACCCACAGACTCACACAGAGACCCACAGACTCACACAGAGACCCACAGACTCACACAGAGACCCACAGACAAACACAGAGACCCACAGACTAACACAGAGACCCATAGACTCACACAGAGACCCACAGACTAACACAGAGACCCATAGACTCACATAGAGACCCATAGACTCACACAGAGACCCACAGACTCACACAGAGACCCATAGACTCACACAGAGACCCATAGACTCACACAGAGACCCACAGCCTCACACAGAGACCCATAGACTCACACAGAGACCCACAGACTCACACAGAGACCCACAGACTCACACAGAGACCCACAGACTAACACAGAGACCCATAGACTCACACAGAGACCCACAGACTAACACAGAGACCCACAGACTCACACAGAGACCCACAGACTAACACCGAGACCCACAGACTAACACAGAGACCCATAGACTCACACAGAGACCCACAGACTCACACAGAGACCCACAGACTAACACAGAAACCCATAGACTCACACAGAGACCCACAGACTCACACAGAGACCCACAGACTCACACAGAGACCCACAGACTCACACAGAGACCCACAGACTAACACAGAGACCCATAGACTCACACAGAGACCCACAGACTAACACAGAAACCCATAGACTCACACAGGGACCCACAGACTCACACAGAGACCCACAGACTCACACAGAGACCCACAGACTCACACAGAGACCCACAGACTCACACAGAGACCCACAGACTAACACAGAGACCCATAGACTAACACAGAGACCCATAGACTCACACAGAGACCCACAGACTCACACAGAGACCCACAGACTCACACAGAGACCCACAGACTAACACAGAGACCCATAGACTCACACAGAGACCCACAGACTCACACAGAGACCCACAGCCTCACACAGCGACCCACAAACTCACACAGAGACCCACAGACTCACACAGAGACCCATAGACTCACACAGAGCCCCACAGACTCACACAGAGACCCACAGACTAACACAGAGACCCACAGACTCACACATAGACCCACAGACTCACACAGAGACCCATAGACTCACACAGAGACCCACAGACTCACACAGAGACCCACAGACTCACACAGAGACCCACAGACTAACACAGAGACCCACAGACTAACACAGAGACCCAGACTCACACAGAGACCCACAGACTCACACAGAGACCCACAGACTAACACAGAGACCCACAGACTAACACGGAGACCCACAGACTAACACAGAGACCCAGACTCACACAGAGACCCATAGACTCAGGGGGTTGGGGGTGGTGGTGGGGGGGGTCAAAAATCGTCCCAAATCGCGTGACGTCATTTATGGACGGCCCTCTCTGGCCATTGTGGCGTGTAGGGTCAAGAGTGCTGCAGCCGCGGTCGCTTTGTGTTACCGAGCTACTGAAAGCGCTCGCCTTGTCCATCCTGGAACCAAAGTTGCAGACACCTCGCCTTCGATGCATTGGTGGTCCACAACCGCCGGGGTTTATTGAACGCGAACGTTGGTTCACTCGCGACTCGTGGCGATGTAAGGGTGGATGGGGGGGGGGGTGTTGTGGAAATTCCACGTTTCTATGGCGGGGAGGGGCGGTCGGTTGTTTCTTTATTTGCGGGACAATAACCTGTTGGCTTCCCGCAAAACGGAATTTGATTTCGAGGTCTATGGAGAGATGGCGGCGTCGGCGGTGATGGTGGTGATGGTGGTGATGGTGGTGGTGGCAGTGATGGTGGTGGTGGTGATGGTGGTGACAGTGATGGTGATGGCAGTGACGGTGGTGATGGCAGCGATGGTGATGATGGAGGTGGTGACGGTGATGGTGGTGATGGTGGTGATGGTGGTGATGGTGGTGGTGACGGTGGTGATGGTGGTGGTGCTGACGGTGATGGCAGTGACGGTGGTGATGGCAGTGATGGTAATGATGGAGGTGGTGACGGTGATGGTGGTGACGGTGGTGATGGTGGTGATGGTGGTGACGGTGGTGACGGTGGTGATGGTGGTGATGGTGGTGGTGACGGTGATGGTGGTGGTGACGGTGATGGTGATGATGGTGATGATGGTGGTGATGGTGATGATGATGGTGATGATGGTGATGATGGTGATGATGGTGGTGGTGACGGTGATGGCGGTGACGGTGGTAATGGCAGTGATGGTGGTGACGGTGGTGATGGTGGTGACGGTGGTGATGATGATGGTGGTGGTTTTGACGGTGATGGTGTGGATAGTGGTGACGGTGGTGATGGTGATGATGGCAGTGACGACGATGATGATGGCGGTTTAGACGATGTTTGTTTTATTCAAAGCTACAACTGTTGCATTTTGACTCGGAGGCCACGTTCTTAATGCACTGGTTCAGTTCTGACCTGAGATGCGACCTGGCCACAAATGATAGTTCAACGCAATAGTCTCATCGTCATCATTGCGTGAAAGTATAGCATCCAAATACCATGAACGCCTGACGTTGATTCTAAATGTGGAGGGGAAAGCCGGAGAACTCAAAGTAAAATCCGCTCGACCACAGGGGAAAAAGAGTGACACGCAAACTCCAAACATACTTGCTTCAAGGTCGTGATGTGAATGGATAGGTGAGTAGGTGAGTGAGTAGGTAAATTAGTGGGTAAGTGAATGGGTAGGTGAATAGGTGAGCAAGTGAGTGAGTAGATGAGTGAGGATGTAAATTAGTGGGTGAGTGAGTCATTGAGTGAGTGTGGTAGGTGGATAGGTGAGTAGGTGAGTGAGTAGGTAAATAAGTGGTTAGATTAATGAGGTGAAAAGGTGAGCAGGTGAGTAAGTATATGGGTGAGTAGGTAAATGAGTGGGTAGGTGAGTGGGTAGATGGGTTAGTAGGTAAATGAGTGGGTAGGTGAGTGGGTAGATGGGTGAGTCGGTAAATGAGTGGGTAGGTGAGTGGGTAGATGGGTGAGTAGGTAAATGAGTGGGTAGGTGAGTGGGTAGATGGGTGAGTAGGTAAATGAGTGGGTAGGTGAGTGGTTAGATGGGTGAGTAGGTAGGTGAGTGGGTAGGTGAGTGGTTAGATGGGTGAGTAGGTAAATGAGTGGGTAGGTGAGTGGGTAGATGGGTGAGTAGGTAAATGAGTGGGTAGGTGAGTGGGTAGATGGGTGAGTAGGTAAATGAGTGGGTAGGTGAGTGGGTAGATGGGTGAGTCGGTAAATGAGTGGGTAGGTGAGTGGGTAGATGGGTGAGTAGGTAAATGAGTGGGTAGGTGAGTGGGTAGATGGGTGAGTAGGTAAATGAGTGGGTAGGTGAGTGGGTAGATGGGTGTGTAGGTAAATGAGTGGGTAGGTGAGTGGTTAGATGGGTGAGTAGGTAAATGAGTGGGTAGGTGAGTGGGTAGATGAGTAAGTCGGTAAATGAGTGGGTAGGTGAGTGGGTAGATGAGTAAGTCGGTAAATGAGTGGGTAGGTGAGTGGGTAGATGGGTGAGTCGGTAAATGAGTGGGTAGGTGAGTGGGTAGATGGGTGAGTAGGTAAATGAGTGGGTAGGTGAGTGGGTAGATGAGTAAGTCGGTAAATGAGTGGGTAGGTGAGTGGGTAGATGGGTGAGTAGGTAAATGAGTGGGTAGGTGAGTGGTTAGATGGGTGAGTAGGTAAATGAGTGGGTAGGTGAGTGGTTAGATGGGTGAGTAGGTAAATGAGTGGGTAGGTGAGTGGGTAGATGGGTGAGTAGGTAAATGAGTGGGTAGGTGAGTGGGTAGATGGGTGAGTAGGTAAATGAGTGGGTAGGTGAGTGGTTAGATGGGTGAGTAGGTAAATGAGTGGGTAGGTGAGTGGGTAGATGGGTGAGTAGGTAAATGAGTGGGTAGGTGAGTGGGTAGATGAGTAAGTCGGTAAATGAGTGGGTAGGTGAGTGGTTAGATGGGTGAGTAGGTAAATGAGTGGGTAGGTGAGTGGGTAGATGGGTGAGTAGGTAAATGAGTGGGTAGGTGAGTGGGTAGATGGGTGAGTCGGTAAATGAGTGGGTAGGTGAGTGGTTAGATGGGTGAGTAGGTAAATGAGTGGGTAGGTGAGTGGGTAGATGAGTAGGTCGGTAAATGAGTGGGTAGGTGAGTGGTTAGATGGGGTGAGAAGGTAAATGAGTGGGTAGGTGAGTGGGTAGATGGGGTGAGTAGGTAAATGAGTGTGGGTAGGTGAGTGGGTAGATGGGTGAGTAGGTAAGAGTGGGTGAGTAGGGTAGATGAGTGTGTAGGTGAGGTGGTAGATGAGTGTAGGTAGGGTAGTGGGTGAGGTGAGTAGGTAAATGAGTGGGTAGGGTGAGTGGTAGATGGGTGAGTAGGTAAGGATGAGTGGGTGAGTGGGTAGATGGGTGGAGGTAGTGAAGTTGGGTAGGTGAGTGGGTAGATGGGTGAGTAGGTAAATGAGTGGGTAGGTGAGTGGGTAGATGGGTGAGTAGGTAAATGATGTGGGTAGGTGAGTGGGTAGATGAGTAAGTCGGTATGAGTGGGTAGGATGGGTAGATGGGTGAGTAGGTAAATGAGTGGGTAGGTGAGTGGGTAGGTATGGGTGAGTAGGTAAATGAGTGGGTAGGTGAGTGGGTAGTGAGTGGGAGTAGGTAATGAGTGGGTAGGTGAGTGGGTAGATGTAGTTGAAGTAGGGTAGTGTAGGAGTGGGTAGGTGAGTTGGTAGATGAGTGTGTAGGTGAGTTGGAGTGAGGTATGGAGTGAAGTGAGGTAGTGAGTAGGGTGAGTGAGTGGTAGATGAGTGTGAGTTGGTAATGAGTGGGTAGGTGAGTGGGTAGATGGAGTGGTGAGTAGGTAAATGAGTGGGTAGGTGAGTGGGTAGATGGGTGAGTAGGTAAAGAGTGGGTAGGTGAGTGGGTAGATGGGTGAGTAGGTAATGAGTGGGTAGGTGAGTGGGTAGAGGTGAGTAGGTAAATGAGTGGGTAGGAGTGGGTAGATGGGTGAGTAGGTAAATGAGTGGGTAGGTGAGTGGGTAGATGGGTGTAGGTAAATGAGTGGGTAGGTGAGTGGGTAGATGGGTGAGTAGGTAAATGAGTGGGTAGGTGAGTGGGTAGATGGTGAGTAGGTAAATGAGTGGGTAGGTGAGTGGGTAGATGAGTGAGTAGGTAATGAGTGGTAGGTAGGGTGATGGGTGATGTAGGTAGAGTGGAGTGAGGTAGGGTAGTGAGTGAATGGGGTAGTGGTAATGAGTGAGGTAATGAGTGTAAGTGAGTGTAAATGGGTGAGTAGGTAGGAATGAGTGGGTAGGTGAGTGGGTAGATGAGTAGTAGGTAAATGAGTGGGTAGGTGAGTGTAGAATGGAGGGTAGATGAGTGGGTAGGTGAGTGAGTAGGTAAATGAGTGGGTAGGTGAGTGGGTAGATGGGTGAGTAGAGTAGGTAAATGAGTGGGTAGGTGAGTGGGTAGATGGGTTAGTAGAGGTAGGGTAGAAGGGTAGGTGAGTGGGTAGAGTGGTAGAGGGTAGATGATGGGTGAGTCGGTAATGAGTGGGTAGGGTGAGTCGGTATAGATGGATGGTGAGTAGGTAATGAGTGGGTAGGTGATGTGGGTAGATGGGTGAGTCGGTAAATGAGTGGGTAGGTGAGTGGGGTAGATGGGTGAGTAGGTAATGAGTGGGTAGTGAGGGTAGATGGGTGAGTGGGTAAGAGTGGTAGTGAGTGGGTAGGTGAGTGGGTAGATGGGTGAGTCGGTAAATGAGTGGGTAGGTGAGTGGGTAGATGGGTGAGTAGGTAAATGAGTGGAGTGGGTAGATGGGAGTGGTATGAGTGGGTAAGATGAGTGGGTAGGTGAGTGGGTGAGTGGGTAGATGGGTGAGTAGGTAAATGAGTGGGTAGGTGAGTGGGTAGATGTAAGCCACCCTTGACATGCCAACACAAAGTGCTCATTTCATTCAGAGTCGAACTAGGGCAGGTTCAGGACCGGTCCAGTTATTCGTCACTGGTTCTAGACCACAGCCTGGAGTTGAACCCATGTGGATCAGGTGCGTGGAGTGCAATGCTCTACCAACTGAACCCCTACGCCTTAGACTTTCTTTTTTTTTGCATCGCGTCTCTAAAGTTTCGAACTTGATAAATGGGCCACACACTTTCTGCACCGCATGCACACGAAGAACAATGCTCTACCCCGCATCGCCTGTAACAGACTCTTGGGGAACAAGTGCTGTTAGCGAGAAGCACCTATGAAGGCCAGCAAATCACACGAAGGGGGTGGGTGGCCAGCACCACGCCCGGCCGCCTTTGTCTCCCCTGTTGTCAATGTTTACACACCGCACCAGGTACCCATTTGAGGCTGAGTCGACCTAGGGGAGGCCCAGGACCGGTTCAGATAATCGTCACCAGTAGTTTTGGCAGTGAGCGGGAATCGAACCCGGATCGCCGGGTTCGTAGAGCAGCATAGTGCTAACCGCTACACCACCGCTCCTCACACAGACACACAACAACAACAACAACCGCCATTCGCCACTAAGTGGCGGTGACGTCACCACGACGCTTGTGCCAGGCTATGTGCACCTTGAGGTCACGTGAAGTGTCGAACGCCCGCTGGCAGGAGATCAGACACACACACAGACACACACAGACACACACACAGACATTCTCACACGCACTCACACACTTGGTAATATCAATGCCGCGTGTTTGAAACCCCCGTCGATGACTGTAATCACGATGTAAACATTGGCCCATTACTGAGATGAGTTTATTCGCTGCTGTGTGTATTGCTCAGCTTGCTTTGCAGCTGACGCCCAAAATGATGATGACGATCGTTGTGGTCGCTTCATAGCGCAGGTTCTGCAGACGCACATTTTGCTCGGCGTTGAAATTCAGATTTACGTGTGACAATAATTTTTTTGGAAAAAGAAAAAAAAACTCGTTGGATTTATTTGCACAAAGAAGGAAAAAGAGAAAAGAGGGGGGGGGGGGAGGGTGTGAAGCCCTTCACATTTTATTTTTTATGGTGTAACTTTGCAATGCAAGTTCGTGATTTTTAAAATCCTTTATATTAAGTTCGCTTGCTTGCGTGCTTGCGTGCTTGCTTGCTTGCTTACGACCGTGCAAATCTTTTGGTCGTTTTTTAACCCACTTCCCGTGATCCAATCGAGCTGACATTTTGCACACAGACTCGTTGTGCGAGACAATTAATGTTCGTGAAAAATGTTTTACAAAATTTTACACTTTTTAGGGAAAACAAATTAAATATTTAATTACCAATTGCTTAATACTGGCAGACAATCATCTGACCCATAGGTGGCAGCCATCTCAAGCCAGAGGACGAGAGGACTCTAGCCGCCACGCATATAAAGGATTTATAGTGAAAAACTTTGTTTTTACGGGTTAATTTTTTATCGTGTAACTTAGCAATCCAAGTTCGTGATGATTTTGTTTTTTATACTCGCTGTCCAGCTATGCCACGGAGCGCCACGGGTGGCAAGTTGTTATCTCCCTCGCCTGGTGTGCAGGAGGGAGGTGGGGGGGGCGGGGCGGTGGAGGGGAGGGGAGGGGAGGGGCGGGGGAGTTGGAGGGGAGGGGGAGGGGGAGGGGAGGGGCGGGAGAGGGGAGGGGAGGGGAGATGGAGGGGGAGTTGGAGGGGAGGGGGGAGGGGAGGGGAGGGGCGGGGGAGGGGGAGGGGCGGGGCGGGGCGGGGGAGGGGAGGGGAGGGGCGGGGGAGGGGAGATGGAGGGGGAGTTGGAGGGGAGGGGGAGGGGAGGGGAGGGGCGGGGGAGGTGGAGGGGAGGGGGAGGGGGGGAGGGGAGGGGAGATGGAGGGGGAGTTGGAGGGGAGGGG
>NW_027615779.1:2500-35486 GCF_965212315.1 Lampetra planeri
CGGTCTGTCCGTGTGTGACTGATTGGGTTTGATCTTCTTCTCTGCCCCGTGGAGTTGGATGGGTCAGTAACGTCCCTGCTGACTGATGTTACGTCCACGTCGTGTTAACTCGCTGAGGTAAATCCCTGGACCAGGGACTGGTTCAGTCCTGACATGAGGAAATCTCTGCAGTGTTCAGTTCTACGTTGTAAACAGACAGAAATCAAACACGTTTGCATTCAGAACCCTGAACTGAGGTAAATTCTGCAGTGATCCACATGTCAGGATGAACTAACTTTCTGGAAGGGGACCCTTGGTTGTTTTCATGATTCTGAGCAGTGCCTTCTCCTGTGTGTCAGGTCGGGGACATGCCTTATAAGTATATATATATATATATGTATATATATGTATTCAGTACTGTAATCTCTAGCAGGCACTAGTTTCAATTGTTTTATTTTATTTATTCATTAATATTTTTATTTTTCATTTTAGCTGGGATCCGACCTTCTATATTGAGTATAATTTCTGTATTTTGTATCTTTTCAGTTTCATTTCAAACTATTTTTGTTCTATTATCAGTGTTCTATTGTCTGTTTTTTATTTTTTTGTATTTCCTAATAACTGTTTTAACTCTCTGGCAGGAGGATTACTAGACTATGGCACTAGTTTCAATTATTTTAGGCCATTTTTTTTTAATTTTTGCAACTTGTATTGCACCACACTTAATACAGATGTGGAGTCAGGGAGAAATCTCTGTGGACTCTCACACACAGACTCATCATAAATGAATTCCAAATCACTAAACCGGTTTGTGTCTCCTCATGAGATCAGTCCACAGAGACTCCAAAGACATTCTTTTCCAAACAAATATGGGTACAAGAAAAAAGAAACACCAAAGTAGCCGACATAAGAAGACAGACACTGCTCAGTCCTGACTTGTACTGAAAGAATCCTTGAAAAATCCAAAGCACATGCGTCTCATCCTGTGACCGTTAAACTCTCCAACTCAGCTGCACAAACGTCCTCTTGTGACACAGACGCTGAGAACTTCACGACTATCACACGCTTCACATTAGGGACTGTTTCCAATCGGTCCGTACGACCTTTGACTCTGTCAGATAGAGTCCAAACGTTCCTTCATGTCAGACGGGAGTCGTCGTGACAGCCAATCAGCCTCCTCTGACTTCCTGCTTGTCCGTGCACTGGGACGTGGGGGGTGTGGCGTCCGAGCGGGCAGCCGACTTCACTTTGAAGCAGCAGTTATCACTACAGCTATGACAAAGCAGAAGTCACGGAACTCTTAATGCAGTAAAAGTTTAGTTTAAACCCGTTCCACCATTAAAAAACAACAACAACAACAACCATGTATTTTCAACTGAACAATGTAGTTTCGTGTCTTAACATTCACACAACACAAAACCTCATTGCAGACGACGGAGGGATGTTATTGTGGAAGGTGACGTACGTCCAGAAGGGAAAACTAATGTTGACATTACAGTGATATGCTGCTGCTGTTCTCCAATCAGTACAAGAGTACCTTCAGAATTTAACTCGTCTACCGTGGGCATCCCTTCTCGTGGATAAACTGTTATGCGGGCTGACGCCCGAGGCTTGGGGCGGACCCAGAGATGCGGGAATAACTCCAAGGAACCGTCAGCTGGGTCAACGGGGCGGTTTTATTGCACAAGCAGAAATACAAAAAAACACGGTAGAACACAGGCAGAACAAATGACCGAGAAACAAAAAAATCGCGCACTGCGGCGGAGTCCCAAACGCAAACAGAAAAATCGCGCACAAGGGCGGAGAATAAACACGAGAGAGAGAGAAACAAAACTGAGGAACACGCACTACGGCGGAGATAAAACACGAGAGAAAGAAACTAACTGAAAATCACGCGGGACACGCGGAAACCGGGAAAAAAACGGGTACAGAACGAGAGCTCGAGTTTTACGGGAAAGACGGCGGGAGAGTAAGGCACAAGCACAAACAATCTGGCAGTGGAGTGCAGCCAGAGCACGGCTTAAGAGCAGGAGCAATCAGCGCGCCGATGAGAATCAGGTGCGCTGATTGCTCCCAATCAGCCTGGCCGCACCTCCACTGCCAGCCAGAGAGAGAGGAGACACCTGGAATCAAAACAAACCCAACACAAAACAAGACACAACCATGACATAAACCTGCCATAGGACTAGAGAAGTAAATCAGCAGACATTCTAACTCTAGCATACGTACACTGGTTCCAGTACCACGATATTGCGATATGTTCACTTTTGCTGTGATATTTTGCCTTTTTTCTCCTGTTTTCCACGACAAAGTTCACCCCCAAAGGGAAAATCTAATAGAAGACGTTTTTTAAGCCTTAAAACAAAACGTGTAGTTTCAGATTTCCAACAATGATTCCAATTTCCTCAAACAGTCATAAACGTTCCTGAAAGGAATGAACAACAATCTTACCTTTTATTTTAATAGTCCTCAAAACAAACTTCTAAGCTGTGGACTAGTGACAACTTTGAATAATCTTACTAAATAGTACCAACATAAATATTGTTCACTGCATTGATTTTTTTTCCCACGTGTGGATCACACAAAGGTTTTTAGAGGAAACTATATCTGCTTTTATTCTCCATTGGGCTGTTGCTAGGTAACACTGGTGATCCGTGATGGACAAGAAAAAACGTCCAGATATGTGTTTACCGACCCGGTGTGTAGATAACTTTTGTGTGTATTACGCGCAGACTGTCACAGAGGATGAACGTTGCTCTTGTTAAATGGCCGCCTCTCGTCGTGCTGCCGGCCCCCGCACTCCACATTTCACTGACACCTGAGTGCAGTTGAACTGACAGACAGCGAGGGGAGAGAGGAGCTAAAGAGGGAGATGTGGGATGGAGAGATGCTAAAAGAGGATGACGTTCATGCAAACATCACCCATCAGCCTCTGCAGCGCTCTCATCGTCCTCCTTTGGCCTTTTCCGCGTTCCCATTTCGACTCAAACCTCCACTCCTGTACTTCCTGTGCATCCCAATAGTACCATGAGAATTTTCCTACATGTCAACAACACATTCAGTTAAACTCCCAGAGCAACAGTCCGATCTGGACTCTAATCATGAAGGATTCAAGCTGGAGCAAAACCAACATCATGTGATGTGTGACTCAGGCTAATGTGCATCTATTCTGCCCTGATTCTTTACGGCGCTGCACTGTACGGCCTCCGCCGCAGCCACGGGCAAGCGCCGCTGACGTGAGAGCAGCCGACACGCTGCTCGTCTGACTCACCGTTCAGCGTACGTAAACACAGCCTGCACGGAGCCCAGACAAGTTCATCAAGATCTGTTCATCATTTTCTTCTGCATGAACGATGTGCACCACACTCATGTTTGACCCAAGAATCTTTGTGCGTCGTTGGGTCTCCAGGCCACCGGCGCACAGCGTCTGTCCCAGAACGGCGCCGCCCCCACCGGCTGCCATTACTTTTGACAAATGGCAGAAGAAAGCAGGGAAATGAACTGAGGCAAGAAAAAAAGTCAATTCAAGTCGCTTCGGGGAAAAACGAGTGCAACGAGATCGTTCCTCACAGTCGCTCTGCAAACTGGTGGGACGGGGTGGGAGGAGGATACTAACAGAAATAGAAAACAGACTCAGGTTTAAACTGTCTCCTCAGGAGAGTTTGAACATAGATAACACGATGTATTTTCATTCCCATCCACGTCTTTCCAAATAAACTTATGCTAAAGAAAACTCACCCACTTTAGTTATATAAATGGCCGAAAACTGAAATGCTCTGAGCGAGGATGGGGAGCGGAGAGAGAGCGAGCGAGTGGGACGCAGAGCGATGCAGAGGAAAAGGTAAATACAGAACTGTCAACAACATCTCAGTGGACGCGGGCAGGGACCAGGGGGGGAGGGGGAGGGGGGGGGCGCAAACAGACAGCAAGTACGATGAGACAAACGAACAGAAAGAGACGACCAATCGGGTTTCAGATAGAGCTGAGTGTGTCACCACATCAGCAGAGGGAGAGACTGTGACAGGTACGTCTTCAGGGCACGAGGGTCAACAATCAAAGAAAGAAATACCACCATTAGTACAAAGGTCACCACAGGTCACAACAAGTACGCTCAGATCTCGTTCAGTGACATCAAAAGTATCCAATCACCCAGAAGGGACAAGTTATTCCAGTTTTCAGGGACCTTCTTGCTATGAGGCGACAGTGCTAACCACTGTACCACCGTGTCACCATTATTCAGTTGAAGGAAAACCTTCTGTGCATAATGAACGTCAACATGATGCAGCAGAGAAATGATTTCATCTAATTTATTTGATTTATTATCGCCCATTCTGCAATAAAGACAATGTGGTCAAAACCACAAGAAAAGCCGCAGCGACTGAAAGTGAACAGCGCTTGTTACCGCACTAACTACAACAAGGTGCACAACATTTTCCACTGACAAATCCGTTTGGGGCGGTTGTATTTTCTCAGCAAAGAGCTGTCAATCATGGCTGTTGCTGTCTGCAGACGTCCATGTTGCAGTGATATGTATGTATGCTGTGTAATATCATGTTTGGATATTGTATTAAATATAATTATTAATTGTAATTGTTAGAATGATCAAAGTTCAGGATGTGTATTGTGGGTTGGGAGTCTGATGGTGGTTTGACTGGAGACCGAACATACGGAGGAGGAAGGCTCACGGTACACGGAAATATGAAATGAAATAAACTTGAATTGTTGATGAAGCAACTAGCAGCAGACGACGGATGAACAGAACCCAACCAAAGAAGGCTCTGCCAGATACATCACACCCTTCCTCCTCACCTCTACGCCTGATTACAATGTGCAGCCACAAGATGGCAGCAGAGTTCCACAATGGGTGTCCGCTGGCCCATGGAAGATGTTCACGTCGTCCTGGACTGGAACAAACCACATCACATCAACAGTCATCTCACAGAGTTTGTTCTCCGACAGAAGCCGTTACTCATCTCACAAGGGGAGAAGTTCAGCCGAGATGACCCGTGTACAGTAAGTGCTCAGAGGTTGATGAGATAGACAAGAGATCCGAGATCTTTTTTCAAAATTTTATAAACGATACACCGAGGAGCTGAATCCGTTCCTGTAACGACCCTCAGAAGTGAAGGTGCACGAAAAGCTTCTGAGGACAAAAACGTGTGTTTCCGGTGCAGCCGGCGGGAATCCAGCCCAGACTTCCTCTTCCATTTGCTGACTACAGTTCTAACAACTGGAGGAATGACGAAGACCCAAACGCTGCTCACACCTGATTGGTCAATGCTCATGTGACGATACAAGCAGAAAGCAGATGCTTCTTTCCTAAAGGGGAAAGCAGGGAATATGTTCAACATGGCTTCCTATAAGGAAAATATGTACCGAACGCTGACCGAATTATGTGAATGTGTCAAACAGCAGGGTGAGAATGGAGGCAGAAGAATATGAAATGAGGACAGAGGCACACGTCTCTGACGAACACGAGCAAAGCTCACTAATTGACCTATTTTTAGTCAACTGTGAAAATTGTTCTGAGCTAAAAATAACGGATTTCTTTTTTATGCATTACGATTTATTCATTTTATTTGAGCTACAGCTGTGGCCTGAATAACCCGCCGCCGGCTAAACACCACATCTGACAGCGTCATCAAATGAATCCTGCTGTCAAACAGAGGATTATTGTAAATGTATTGAATAATAAATATGAAGAACGAATGAATAAAGGGATGAATCATCTGAGATTTCAGGACATGATGGAGAGGAAATCAGCTTTGGACTGGATAACTTGTTCTGTACTTGTGTGGTGTGTTTGTGTGTGTGTGTGTGTGTGTGCGTGTTCTAGACACAATCAGACGATGACTCCTCCAAACAAGCAGACACACTGGAAGAGCGTGGAATGTATTTTATGTACGATGTTACTGACCTGAGTCAGTCGATTTGTTTCACACAAACCAACAATGCAAATTAGTTTTTGTTTTTTTTTTTGCAAAAATGTGTTTACATTTACATATTTGTATATGCTTCTAAATAAATATAAATATAATAATTAAATATAATTCATTATGTATTTTTCAATTTATGTATGTTTTATTTATGTATTTTTAATTTATTGTACTTAATGTATTTTTATCACATACACTTTTTGGAGTGTTGGACTAAATGTAAACTTTTTTCATGACCTAGTTTAACCGATCACATTAGTTGAAACACGACCAAAGCCTTTGAAATAATAAAATGTGGGAATGTATGAAATATATTTCCAGTAGGACCCGACACAAACTGGTGTTTGTGAACACAAACACTTGAGGCAGCTGAGGCAGATGTGTGAGAGCTTTGTTCTGCAGCAGACAGAAGCTCTGTGTTTCTGCTGGAGATGAAATACTTTGTGTGTCAAAGAATGCTTTACTTTGAAAAAGGAAGGAAGTATGAGCAGAGGATGCACACACACACACACACACACACACACACACACACACACACACACACAGTTGAAGCTGTGAACCTATTGTCTGGCAGCATAAAGACGGGGAAGAACATGTCATTATTTCTGTGTTTCTTTCAAAACTAATCAGTTGAATATTTTTTGTGGTAAAGCCACTATAGTGGTTAGTCAGGATCAGGACAGTGAATAACACACACTCACAAACACCCACATAGATCACGAGAATGTAAAGTGAAAAAAAACATGGATAAACTACAACAACACAGTTGCCAAAATCTATACTTGAATGAATATTTGGAAACGAAAACGGTTTTGTGACAGTGCTGCCATCTCCTCCTCCCTTCGTCCTCCTTTCGCTCAGGCCTTGCGTATACCGCTAGCTAACGCTATCAGCTAGCTAACGCTATCAGCTAGCTAACGCTATCAGCTACAGGATGCTACAATGAATGGATCCCAGCAGATAAAACCAGCTCCTGTAGTATTCACAGCTGATGTGAGGACGGCTTGTGTAGTTTCTGATAGAAAACAGTATATCACACAGTCATCTGCGAATCAGGATACGTATCATCACCATATGCTAATACTCAGACATGTTAGCAACAAATGTCAGTCACAGGAGATTAGGAAAGTTTAGTAACCTCACACCAGTGTACATGTACTCACACTATGAAAACTCTTTGAAAGTGTGTTATTAAACGACAGTTAAAACACATAAATGAATTAGTGGAGGTAATGGGGGGGCATTGGTACAGTGAAATGTCGCAATATTCTGTGTGGCGATATTGCATTGATACAGACAAGTTAACTATCACAACATTTTATTAGATTTTCACTGGGATTATTCATTTAATTACTATTTAAAAATGTAATACAGTTCACCAGGCCACAGTTTCGAAGTTTGTTTTGTTAAATTTACAGTGTAACAACTTTGTTTGTTATGTGCATTTATGACCGTGACATTTTATTGAATTTCAGTGCAATAGTTTGTTGAAAAAAAAAAAAAGACAATATGTAATATTGCAATACTGAACATATGACAACGTTGCTAACGACTAGGCACCGTGGTGATGGTGAGTCAGTGAATGGGAAGAACATGTTTTGACAAATCAGCTCTATTTAACAAATTCTTTTTCAGACGTGTGTAATTGCAGAATACCTCCAGACACAAAGATGAGCTCAGTCCCATTCTCTGCATTCCTGGTTTTGACAACTTTGACAAGTGCTATGTCTATTTCGGGGTTTTTGCTCAGAGACATGTGAATATCAGACAGCGTTCGTCTTTGATGTCGTCTTGATGAACATGCAGATTATTCATTCATTCATTCATTCATTCATTTTCTGCTGCTTAATCCGGTTACGGGTCACGGGTGGTCAACGGGTGAAAGGCGGGGTACACCCTGGACAAGTGGACTCATCGCAGGGCCACATGAAAGACAGACAACCACTCACACCTAAGGATAATTTAGAGTGACCAATTAACCTCAGCATGAGTTTGGAGGTGGGAGAAAGCCGGAGTACCTGGAGAGAACCCACGCAGACACAAGGAGAGCACACTCAACATAGAAAGATCCCAGGTTAGGAAGCAAATCAGGGACCTTCTTGCGATGAGACAACAGTGCTAACCACCACACCATTGTGTCGCCCAGCATGCAGATTATTTTACTACTATTTCAGTTTCAAAAGACCTAATATTCTTCTTCTTCTTTATGGTTATTTCTAAATTTTGTATAGTTAATTGAAATATGTCAGTGATTTGTCTGCCTTTATTACCTTATCTTATAAGATCTTATCTTAAATGTACCGTACTTTAACCCCGACAATACCTTATCAGCACACCCGACAATAATACAACACACACACACACACACACACACACACACACACACACACACGCACACAGCTTTCACCCTCGGTTGTGTGTGGGAACCAGTGGCCATCAGTGCATACAACATTATCTCATGTCCGACCTTTCAACCTTGACTCAACCACGTCTACCCACATGTTTGTGTGTGTCTCTCTCTCTCACACACACACACACAGTACACACAGTACACACAGCTTAACAGAGCTTCATTGTCACATTTCACAGCTAGTATCAGCCTGCCCCCCTCCTGCCCACAACAGCACCCCCCCCCCCTCCCCATACAGTATACAGCCAAGTCTCTCATGTTCCATAAAAACCCACAATACACAATGACTGTTCCATCTGCAACACACAGTTTGCTCCCCGTTATCCCAGGACCAGCCCCCTCCCTCTGTCCGACCACACACACACACACACACACACACACACACGCTTTTCAATTTACAATGTGAATATGATCAGATTCCATCAAAAAATGTTAATAAATTAGAGCAACATGGAATTATAGTGTAGAAATACTGTTTCATATATATATTTTCATTTCCACGTGTGCGGGTGTTTAAAGGAATCATTGTTGTTCTAACTACTGTGTTTTTATTGACGACGTGAATTCGCTTCTGATGACTGCTAACACTATAATTCTTTGTTCTTTGAAGTATGGCATAACTAAATCCAATATATATAATATATATTATATATTATTATATTATATATGATATATAATCCAATAATAATTACATTATTATTACAGGGTATCCATAAACAAAAGAATAGAATAGTAGTTTAGTTTCGTTTAGTTCTTTCTTCAGTACATGAAGGGAAATGTGCTACAAATACTCCTGAGTCAAGCTGGCTGCTGTACAACTTCCGGTGATGATGAGGTTGATGTTTTTCATATAACGACAAGAAAAGACTATTTTATTCTACTCTATTCTACTTTATTCTATTCATCCAGGGGGGTCATTCCAGAAAATAGTTACCGGCAGAGTAAATCCAGACTGCTGGTCCAGTGTTCCACCACTGAACTCAGCAAGTATATTTTATGACAAAGCATCTTAAGGTGATACAAAAAGGAGAAAATGTTCGACAAGCTTCAAATATAAAATAAGAAAGTACAACAGCAACAAAATGAATCAAATAAAGTGAGGGTCCACTGAAGGAAAGAGTCTCTGGGCATTTTTGTTTTTCATGACTCAGCAAGTGACATCTGCGTGTTTTCACATTCACCGCAGCGGCGGCCATATTGATTTCAACATAACAGAGATCAATGTGCCACAGTGAAGCAGCAGCTGTGAACTCAACATGATACGTTCATGTCCAGAAAACTGTCAATCAGCAGCTGCTGCTTCAGCACCTACAGTCCAACCGGAACCAGAACCGACCGTCGTGTGCAGCATGACTGAAACGAGCTCCAGCTGCAGGAGAGAAGACGATGTTTTTCCTCGTGTTGCTTCATCAGATACCAATCATCTGTTACGGCTGAGTGAGAGGCCGAGTCCAGCTCAGACACGAGACTTATAAGGGAAGAAGAGTCTGCATGGCTGAACTCACAGAATCTCCCTCCCTGAGTGTGTGTGTGTGTGTGTGTGTGTGTGTGTGTGTGTGTGTGTGTGTGTGTGTGTGTGTGGTGTGTGTGTGTGTGTGTGCCGTAGGATGACTTTGCTGCAGACATAAATTCATGTAATAAAATGCAGCGTAATGATCTGCGCTGCCGGGGAACAACAGCTCTAAAATCAATACTCTGTGTGAGCAGATCCGTCACAGCGATGGAGGCCGAGCACCACCGCGTCCACCTGTGACTCATCCCCGCGGACGTCTTCACCCCCCACTCAGGGTCCGCACACGTCAGCACACAACTGCTTTGACTCCATCAGAAGCTTCGGTTCGACTCAAACGAGGACGAGTCAAAGTCTGTCTGTCTGTGTCTGCAAACCCCCCCCCCCCCAAACCCTGACCCTGATGTTTGCCACATCAGCACCGGTGTGAGCTGCTGGTGACCCAGATACACGTCTTCCAAACCTGGCTGATGACTCAACTGTCACTTTAGGGTTCTTTGACGGACACGTGGTGTTGACCCACACTTTCTTTTCAGCCTTTCGGTTCCTGGGGGGGGTGAAACTGACATTCCCCAGGCCAAGATGAAGACAGACAAGTGAGGGTGAGGGTCTACCGTACATCTGTCTGTCTGCGTCGCTCTGCATGAATCCCCCCCGCTGTGTTTCAGGTTTTCTCCGTTTTTTTTCTTTGTTTACTTCAAGCGACAGTGACTGACAGTAACCATGTTCCATCAGCCACTTGTTTAGATGCACATGTAGAAGTATCGCATTGGAAAATTAGGATGGAAACGCCACAATTCACACAAACTAAAATACGCTTGGTTGATTCAAAACAGGGGGGTGGACATCCCTATGTCATCGTCTGACATAGCCACCTCCTCCACCTCCACCCCTTTGGGTCAACGTAGTCCCGGTATCTGTCAGATGGAGGCAGTAGGGAGTCTGTGGGAGTGTGATGAACTCCTTCATCATCTCGGCCTTCACAGCTCGCAAAAGTTTTCAGCTGTTCTCACCAAAGTCAGTACTTTTAATAGAAAACACACAAGATTCTCTTATAATACACGTTTCACAACGATTCGGCTCAATTTGAGGTGGACACATGACTAGTGAGCAGATCTTACCGCACTAACTACAACCAGATCATCATCATTTCTATTGCTTCTCCACTCATCACCTTTCGGACGATTCTATTTTCTCAGCAAACAGAGCAGAGGTCACGGTTACATTTCTGGAGAAGTGCACGTCGGACTATGCCATATGGCAACACGTCGGCACGAAGCCGACGCCATAGGTGCGCCCTGGTTGGACGCAGAGGAAACTGTGGAAACAAACCTTCTCGTTCTCGTACACTGCTGGTGACTATAAAGACTGGTCAGTTTTATCAGTTCAGGTTTCAGAAAAAAATGTTTTCAACATCACAAGAATGAAAGAAATGGAAGCACCAGTCTTTTATCAAGACTGTTTCCATGCAGCTCAAAGCTTCGTCAGATGAACATCATCAGAGTTTAATGAAGGGAAAGTTGTGTCCAAGCTCCGGTACAAGGAATTCCATGGATGACAGTTATGTATGCGGTGTGACCTCTGACCCTGATGCTAACTGGGCTGTGACACTATCTCACACTAATCAGCTGTGGACAATGTGAAAATAACTCACGAACAACAGTGCTTGGTGCTGCAGACGTGATCAAAGCGGTGACGGATGAAACGTCTCATGGAGGAGCACATGAACAGAAAAAAAATGTGTGCGAGATGACAGAAATATCTGGTCTCCAGTGAGAGTGTGTGTCAGCGACAATGTGTCCTCTGTCACACAGTGTGTAGAAGTGGGCTGGCATATGGAAATACACACATTCCAGCCCAGTTTCTTATTGTCTCTGTCCCCACACACACACACACACACCGACCACAGCTCTGAACCGAGGGTGTGTGTGTGTGTGTGTGTGTGTGCGCACACAAATATGTGTCACATTCACTGTGAGCATGGAGAAATGATTTCGTTAGTAGCATCAGGCCGAGCGTTATGCGCATGAACTCATGATTCATTTATGGATTCACATGATGTGGGTGAAGAACCTGCAGCTGCCTGGAAGTTGGACAAGTTGGAGAAGAACATCATCATCATCATCATCATCATCATCATCATCATCATCATCATCATCATCATCATCACACGATGTGTGGAGAAGATGCATCCTGCAGCAGAACACTGCTGCTCGTCAGGGATGAATGAATGAATGAATGAATAAGGAGTTTGTGAAAGGTTTTTATGGAAAAGAACATTACTACTGATGATGTCAACGCATATATCAGAGCTGCACAAGAGAATCAGAGATTTTCCAGAGAAGCAAACTCCCAGTGACAGAGGAGAGACGAGGGACAGTGACTTACTTCAGAGTCTGAGTGAGGAGGAATCCCAACGAGGCAAAAAGCAACTCCATTCATTGGACTGTGTTCACGTGCAGCCAGAGCCTAAATACTTTCATGTCCCTCCGCAGCCGAACAACATAGTACCCCCGGTCACCTGCGCTGCGCTCCGCGGACTGAACGCGTCTCCTCCGCCTCCCGCTGCGCGACGTAAACACTCCCGACCCGCTCCAGCGTCAAGTGCACGGATTAACACGCCCCCATACCGGAAAAATACCGGATCATTTCAAAATAAAAGCGAATACAAACGTTTGTTCTTTTTTCTCCCTCACGCACATAGAACACACACACACACACACACAATGATAGCCGCAAATATTAACTACAAAGTAAAAATACATCATAGAATGTGTCAGACAGTCACTCAGAAAACATTCTATGAAGCATTTTAGAGGCTGTATCTTTATTCTGCATTTCTGTGACATATTTACCTATTTCCGTCAAATCACTGAATTGTTGATTTTATGTGGTTTACTCAGTTCATAGATTAATAAATGCAGAATATATAGCAGGGCATGTTTTAATTAGTTACCAATCATTTCTTTCATTCTTTGACAATTTGACTGATATTTCCACTCAGCATTTTCTGTTTTGGAAAAATCTCCTATAATTTGAGTTCATAATTATCATTTGTTAAAAGGCACAATATGTTGCCTGTGTACATTATATTAAAAATAATGTTCGCTATGTCTGAGAGACAGGTGCCAGTCAGAACTGTGACCGTTATTTACCGAAAGCAATTAAATGTGATGAGCTGACTTGTCGAGGGTGTACTGTTCACTCACTGACAGCTGGGACCAGCTCCAGCAAAACGCTGATCCATAACCGCAGCAAGTGGGAGATGATGGATGATTAAACAAGTCACCAAATTGTAAATAGATTGTAAAAAGTAAATATGTTATGTTATGTAGGGTACTATGTTTTGAGGATAGATGAAACATATAGTGATTGTTTACAATGAAAGGTAAACATAATTCTCCTTCCTCTTAATGCTAGTTTTCAGTCAACATCCTTAGTCTTTTTTTTTTTTTTTTAATAAATATCAATGTATGATACATTTTTAACCCAAATATGTATGGAGATTTATTGGTATTAGTATGTCCAGATGAGAAGCAGCATTTTCCCCAAACAACATTGTACAAAGGATTCTTGACACTGTCGTCCATCGATGTGCAGGAAAGAAAGATCCCTCGGTTTTCATCACAACACCACTGGGCTGTGATCAAAACAAGGATTTAATCCAGACATTGTGCTGGAAAGTGATGTCTGTCAGAGGCTGACCCGTGTGTGTGTGTGTGTGTGTGTGTGTGTGTGTGTGTTGTATATATACATATGGGGGGTTGCTGTAAAGGCACTAATCTGCCCTTGTTCTGAAAAGAGTTTCATCCTCACTCCAGGGGGGCTGTAGAGACCTAAGGAGATCCGAGTCCTCCACCGCTCTGTGTACTGTGTGACCTCCCCCCGACACACACCCCCACCACCCCGCCTGCCCCTAGTCAACCCTCTATCCCCATTCCATCCCATCTTCCCTCCACCTAATCTCCAAGCTACCACATTTAGTAACATCATGCACTTGCATGGAGCACTGAGAGGTCTGATAAGACTGGTTTCTGTGACATGTATGATTCATTCCATTCATTCCACGGTGGTTATACACATCAGTTTGGTAACATAGACACAGCAGATTCGTGAAAATACTTCCTCCCCAACAACGCTCCCCAAGCAAGTTACTGCTTACTACACTGTTACTCGTAACTACGGTTGGCTACTCCTAATTACGACCAGCTATTTCTAACTACAGCTCGCTAATGTTAATTACAGCTAACCAGTGCCAGCATTGGTTCACATCTGCAACAGTTGGTACCTATAATGGCTGTTAAACTTGACTGAGCTTCAACAATGTTTTATTTGATTATTGACTATTTAAATGAGAATCATGCATTCTTGTGGTTAACCTACAGAAGCCTAGAATTAATTCAGTTTAGTTCAGTACAACTGGCTCACAAATATTTCACTGTGACCACAAGAAAAAAACAGAAAATAGGATAGTTTGAGAACATATAATTCTAGAATTTCTGTCAAAAACAGGCAAACATCTGTTTCTATTTAACGTTCTGTTACGTCGTAGTCTGCCATGGCAACAGACCGTCAAGCAGTGTGTGTGTGTGTGTGCGTGTGTGTGTGTGTGTTGGGGGAGGGTGGGGACACACCCATCTGTCTATTTACGGCAGCACAGAGAGATTTTGCTAAATAATCTAATCCATCTAATCCCAACCAGTGCAGCTATGCATAGCACCTGCACTGGCAACAGATGGCCACTTGAGGGCGAGCTAACGGCTGCCTCCTGAATGGGAAAGACTGTGGGTTGAACATGCCAGACTGTATATATGAGGATGAAAGAACATGAGATTTGAATGTATACCGACATTCAAAAGACAATCACACAATGTGTGTGTGTGTGTGTGTGTGTGTGTGTGTGTGTGTGTGTGATTGTCTCCATCCTGGCAGTGTGTAACTTCTCCAGTATCAGTGTTTCAAGCGTCTCTGAACTCCTCGGCTGTTCTGACCCGATCACATGTAATTGGTGATTTAATATGAACACTGTTACCTCGGAGAGAAGCTCTACTTTACGGAACAATCACCTCGCATCAGTGTCACCGGCGTTCAGCCACAGCGGGAGAGAACACTTACATCACCAGACTTCACGTACTAGACTTCATGTTCTCTTTACGGTTTTTACATGTTGGACCTTCACTCAACAAAAAAGGTGTTTCCAAAATACATCAGCTTCTGATTCCTGTTACTATCATCTGTTATTTCTGTCCACATCAGTTGGACGTATTATACGCTGAGTCAATAAATGGGGTTCATATTCCTAAAACAATACCTGACCACTATGTAAAGCATTCTTCTTCTTTTTAATTGTTCCTTCTGTTAGCAGACATCCAAAGTGATGATAGTGATGTAGGATAACAGCACAATTCTTCTCCTGCAGGTATTCCTTAGTTAATCAGCAGCGATAAAAGCATTCTGTAGGGATTCAAATGATACGGCTATAAGTTAGCTGTGGCTTGATAGAAAAAAAATGTAATATATTGACTGAATCATTCTATCATATAAGTTCACGGGACATTGTGACGTGAGACGTCCTACATCAAGGAAAAACGGAGTCTGACCCTCGTGGATATACGACCGCTTTAAAACAGAATAGACAAGTCAGGACAAAGTGACACTGCAGAGAAATCCTTGTTTTCATTCAGATTCTGACTGAAACTGAAACACAACTGTCACACACAATTCATTTTTAACTCATGTGTGTCACAGCAAAACGTCTGAGAAGTTGCATGCCGGACTGAGCTCATGTCCTTTTCATTTGTCTCAAAGTCTGAGGAGTTTGAGCTCTTGTTGTGCTCTTGTCCTCTGTTTTTCTATGTGTGCCTCTGATGTGATCTTTGGGAATTACAGCACAGTGGTCAAACTCTATAGGAAAAGAAAAAACAACCCTCATCCTTCTTCAAGAACTGAGTAAATTGAGGATGTGATGGCTTATTAATGTCTTACCAGTGAAATTACTAGAGATAAAGTTATAGAGGATGGTTGGTGACCATGGTAACAGAGCACCGAAGGAAGTGTTAACGTTCATAAAACAAGTTCAAGCGTAAGTATTGGCTATTCAATAAAAAGAGCTTTCACAGTAACTTGTCTCTTTTAATGCCTTCGTTCTGTTACATGACATTATGAATCATGAATCTAATTACGTGTCCATGAATGAAGAGACGTGGTCTCCGCCCAGAATAGACCCAGTGTCCCGTTTCATCCGTCAAACGAATATATTTATTCCCAACGGAGAGTAAATGTCAATCTGACAGAGTGCAGGCCCACAAACTATTACACAACCGCCTTAATCTGCTGGTTTTAAACCTGACCACAGCTCACACTGTAACACACACTCATTGACAGAAACACACACGTACAGTATCTTGTCTGCACCGTATCCTGCAGCACATACACACTCAGCCGGGATAAGGCACCTGAATTCATGACTTGTTGTAGCTCTTCACCACCAAATCAACCTAAATGGTTCAATTATACGTCCACAAGAACTGTAAAGGATTTTGAAACGTCACAATATTGTAACAATAACGTAATATTGTAATATTACATATATATACATACTGCATATATTGTCATACAATAACAAATATTACAAACATATATCCACTTTGAACATAATGACCAATCAACACCGGGTACACTGATCGCCCCTTGAGCCCACACAGGTCATTTGAAAATGGTTTCAGCCTTTGTTTGGTGGTTTCAGATCTCAGTCTGATTTAATGACATGTGTAAGCAGCAGTATTTGTCACTGGTAACAAAAAAAGAATCATCAGTGATCCCTTTGGAACAATGCACCTGCAGCTCTAAACCTGACAGATTATAGCACAAAATTTGAACATTTGGCAGCATGTGGAAAGGCTTAATAAAATCGTATTTAAGCCTGTTTAAACCTAGGCCAGGTTTAACTACTGTATATACTACATTCTTTCATGATCGGGGCATTATTTCACTATTTCACACTTTTGCTACGTCTGTTCCACGTGTACTTATTGGGGAATTCTCAGGTCCAAAGGATCCAAAGACTAAAGGACAATTTTGATGAATGAACACTCAAAGCTGGCTGAGGAGAGAACACTTGTGAATGTAGAAACAAGAGAGTTTAAAAAAAGGGGGGGGGCAATTTGTTTCCCTGTGGAGGAACACAACTAATCAGCTGCTCATTGACCATTTAGCTGCATTTAAAGGTGATGGATACTGGAGCCGTCAGGTCAAACTGAACCACACACACACACACACACACACACACACACACACACACACACACACACCACAATGTTCTTGTTGGATGACCCTCAGGGGAGAGCACTGTGGAGGAAAACTACTGCTAATGATAAGGTCAGGAACAAACAACTAGCACACACACACACACACACACACACACACACACACACACACACACACACACACACACACAAACACAACACAGTCTATTTTGAGCACACGTAAAGTTACATGAAATAGAGCGGAGAAAACCATCATACACACACGCACACAACTCAGCACAGATGGTATCATCAGCTGCTGGAGGTGTGAGCAAAGGAGGTGAGGAACGAGTCGACACGCTTCAACTGCTGTGTGTGTGTGTGTGTGTGTGTGTGTGTGTGTGTGTGTGTGTGTGTGTGTGTGTGTGTGTGTGTGTGTGTGTGTGTGTGTGAGTGACAGAGACAAGAGACTTTCAGCAGATTCTGAATGACTCTATCGCCACATAGTCTCAACAATACTGGACCCATGTTTCCCAACAGAAAGAAGAACCTGTCTGATCGTATTCTCTCTCAGCACCACAGCCTTTTTAAATCTTACAACATCTCTCCTCTGGTCAACTGGTTCACTAGCGCCGAAGGATAAATCTGGTGTGTAGGCAGGAGATTGGGGGTTAACTGCACGTAGGATGGGGGGTAAAAAATTAGATAACGTACAAAATATAAGATATATTAACACAAAAAGATATTGACATTAGTGTGATGAGTGTGTACAATCAAATATTTGTCTTAAAAAGGTTCATGGCAAAGTGCTGTTACACAAACGAACCCACTCACACAAAACAATCACAGAACAGCTGTTGTTATCAAATACTGTGAAAGGTGTTAAAGGTGAAATGTACAATACATGTACAATTCACAACAAAAAAACGTGCACCTCCTTGGACCGAGGCTCTGCAGACTGTAGGGTCCTTTAAGGGAAGTTGGTTTGTGGGCTTAAACGAATATTCAGAAAACTGAGTTGAAATGTTTGAAATGTGTGGTGTAAAACAGTGGAAACAGTCTTGAGGAACCCAGCGAAGAAAAAGAAAGGACAAGCAAATGTTTCATCCATCGGTCTGGAGCACATCGTTGGAAGTAGTGGGTAGCTCACTTCATAACAAGACCAAACCTTCAGTGTGTGAAACGTGTCCAGTGGGACCAAGTGTGCTCACACAGATCCGTCTTTGACGAGACAACATTTGAGAAGCATGTCATCACAGCTAATTGTCATGATAATTCATAGCGCCCGCCTCATGCTCGCACTTTTTGTTATTCCCCAAAACCCCCGACAAACACCCCCTCGCCCGCCCGCCCCTCTGCTGAGAGCTGATAACAGTCTGGGGCTTCACTCTCACGTCTGCTTTCGTCCCCCATTTATTGTTAGAACACAAAAACACACTCTGTCACATGTCACAACACATCATTGTAGTATCACTGTAATTTCTATGTATTCAAAATTCCTTGAAACCCTGAAAGAAAACATGTAAGCATCATCCAAGAGAAGAAATCACCCCCCCCCACACACACACACACACACACACACAAACACACACACACACACACGCCAGGAGCACATGGAAGCTGTCGCTCCACTGAGAGCTGAGGCCACAAACACTAAAACATTTGTTTTCAGTGTCTGAATCTGTGATTTCATCCCCTGGGCGCTGCTCGTGTGCATCAGCTGATGAGTTCAACTCATCATTATACAAAACCCCAACAACCCTACAACTACTGGAAACTGGGGATCGTGTTAGTCCAGAACGTCAGACAGTAGTAGAACACAACCCTACCTGGGTCAGTAAATGGCCACGTAAAACATAAATATATATTCAAATTCCTTCTGGTTGCAACCGAACAAAAGAACATCTAAACACACAAAGCCGCACTTCAGTCCAACTTCCTTGTTATTGTCTCGTATCCTTTGCTGATCAGTCGATCCTTCAGCTGGAGCTTCTGTAAGCGCAGTGCGCTGAGTGAAATTCCCATGTGAGAGCACACACACACACACACACACACACACTGCCCATCACAGTGACCAGCAGCAGCGGTGGATGTCTGAGTCACATCGGTGACTCACACAAAGCTCATGTACGTCGAGTGAACCTCACAAAGCCTTTTCCGTTCTTTCACCTCAAATACAGGATATTTATTTTTAAATCGTTATCAAGGCTGGAAAATATGCACTTTCACCAGGCTCTTCTGTCCTGTGAGCTACTTCTTCTTACATAATCATTCCTTTGAGGCTGATATTGATGTTTTAGATTGATGACACCTCGACTTTCAATAATTCTCAGAACTGGTGTGTTTGTATGTTGAACAAAATAGATTTATCTCTTCATTTTTTGTTGTTATTGGTATTGTATTGGACAAGCAGTTTCTTGTGCAATATATGAAAATGAATTTGGGCTCTTCATCCTTGTGTTCCATTGTTACAGAGGTTAAAAAAAGGGTTCCAGCGCCTCATCAAGAAAATACGCTAAAAACATTTCTTCTTCTCCACAAATGTAAGAACATGTCAGGGTGACGCCGACCTCCGCAGATTGTTTGCTTGGTTGTGTCACGTGACTCTCTCAGCTCTCCAGCTTTCCACTATGACACAAACGTCAAACGACACTGACGTTCAGGGATCAGTGACGTTTGTGCGTTTGCCTCCACAATGTCTCACAACGGGAATGTTTACCAACATTCTAACTGTGCAGGCAGCTGAGTCTGGAGAAACACAGAAGATCACGCCACTGAAGACTGAAGGAGAATGTTACTGTTGCATTAGTTCTTTAAAAAGAACACTCAGAGAACAGACCTCCACCAGCATTTGGCACATTGACTCTACATATATAGATATATAGATCATGTTTCCACACAGGTATCTGAATCACCTCTTAAACTTGGATTCTTTCTAAATCATTGTCTCTCCAGCATCCAAACCTGGTCCCCTAAACCGAATACACCCGTCTGACCCACCCTCCACCATGGTTCATGTAAATCAGCCATGGGAAATTGTGCAGTTGAAGAGAAGACCACACAAACGGTGACATAACCACCTTGATGTGGCTGATATGATGATGGTGCACAAGTGAATCGCATCGTGTGAATTGTTGCCACGTCGATCAGCGTCGTCACGTCTCCTCGCTGTTTCTTCCAGCAAAGCTGTTTGTCCACAAGAGCAAGAGCAGGATATCCTGACACACACACACACACACACACACACACACACACACACACACACAGACACACACAATGCACCTTTTACACTCAGACTCGTACATCGTTTCTCCATTATGCTGCCGGGCAGAGTGATTTGTTCCATTCCAACACACTCAGTAACACTCTATTTTAAGAGATACACTGTCCTCTATGTCCGCTCACTCTATTTCTTAATGTCTGTCTCTGTCTAAAGACCACTCTCTTTCTCTCTCGCTCTCTCTCTCAGACAAGTCTCCACATACACACACATGCATACCATAGTCTGAATAAACCCCATCGTTTGAGCCGATTGGCTAAAAATACACAACGGTCCTTTCTCTCAGAGATGCCTGCTCCTTCACAGAGACAAAAATACACCCCTCTTCATTTCACTGTTTTTGTTGCACTGCACACCCAAATTATGCTTCAGCCTCCACACACCACTCTTATTTATGTGTTACACCGGGCTCGTCTGCCTGGTGACATTTTCTAGCCAAAACAGACTTCATTTCAGGACTCCTCTGTTCAGTTTGTTTGCTGATCACAAAATCACCCAGAAATCTGGTTACTACTGGAAAGTAATCGTCTGAGTAACAAAACACGGCCTGTTTGTCAGGTAACACGAGGACGTCCACTCACCTGTCCGTTAGACGTCACAGTCCTACGGCGGTATCAGACCTTCTGTCAATCAAAAGACTTCCAGCCAGCCCCCCCCAGGGGAAAATTGAGATGGGATTTGGGATTTGTCATCACAATATGTGTCTTTTACAGGTTTCTCCAGGTTACACATGTAGTATAACAATGGTTTGGAAAGGGGTACTGAGGTGTAGTTGCTGAGATGTTCCTGTTGTCATTGCACTGATGGAACTCATGTAGGTGCCTGTTCTTGTAGAACTGACTCTGGGGACAAGGTTGAGTTTAGACGACGTGTGGACACTTGTCAATAAAGCTGCAAACCCCTATTTTTTAATCCACGTTCAGAGGAAACTGGATCCAGCACCATGAATCCAATTAACATTTCATAAACAATGGTTTTTGTTTGCATGTACTTTTTGAAAACTTTCATGATTTTTTTTTCACGTCTGTCAACTGTAATTGTATGTAACTGTAAAAAAATGATGAGAAAACTTTATGAAAACAAGATAAGGAAATGAGATGTGTGTGTGTGTGTGTGTGTGTGTGTGTGTGTGTGTGTGTGTGTGTGTGTGTGTGTGTCCTCACCTGGGCCATGGTGATGCAGGACGTGGACTGACTTGTGGTCATGGCTTGTGAAACCTTCGGCCTGTGGAAGATGTCACGATTGGACGGAGGTCCTCACGTCACACACCTCAGCGTCATATCTCCAGTGTGTGGCCCACGTTCACACACACACACACACACACACACATCACTGCCTTCCCTCCTCCACTGTGACAGCACACTCTCTTGGGTCGTTCCTTTATTCCCTCAGTTTCTTCTCGGCCTCTTCACCTCTTCGTGAGTACAAACTGTGATGTCCTCTTTTTGCCTCTTGAACTGACACGAGTGAGAATCGGTCACAAGTATCCTTTTTGTATTTCTGTCCTCCCTGCTGCAGTGTCTGGTTGGTTGAAATGTGGACTCACACTGCTCTTCCTCCTCCTCCTGCTTGCTCTTTCTCTCTCACTCAGCTGCTCCACCTCCCTTCCACGATATCCCCCCCCTCGCTGTACACAGCATTAGCTGAGAGACTGAGCGAAGGGGACGGGAGGGAAGGATCAGAGGGATAGAGTGTGTGTGCACCACGTGACCTGATGGTGTAGTAGGATTCCCCCAGCAGCTGTCGTGCTCATTCCTTCATCGTGCTTACACCAGCTTCGTAGACTCCCAGTGATGGTCAGCGTGAGCTGTCAGTGGAAACAAAGAGAATTGATAAAACAGCTTGTGTCTTGACCCTGTTCACTAACAGCATATTGTGTGACATCAGAAAGGGATTCACAGTTGACACGTCGTACTCGTCCACTGTATTAAGGCTGTTTACATGATTTCTGACCTCAGAGGAAATCATTATGTAATAGTAATAGCAGTTAGTTTGAAATAGTCGGGATACCTGGAATTTCAATAAACCCTTGTCGAAGAGGATTCACCGGGTTTGGCAGTAGTAGATACATGATGTACATACAGTGTACTCATTGTTCTCAATCCCCCTGAAGCCTGACATCGGTGCAGTTTGTCTTTTGTTGAGAGGATAGTACATATAAGTACAAAAATGTCATTGGTGCTCAGAGATGAGTTGGACAGAAATAAGTGACCCGCACACGCAGAAGACGACGTGCAGCATGTTGTGCAATCAAAGACAATTATGATTAAGTGATGAAGAGAGGGAGATTCATGAACTTTCTTGGCATATCCCACCTCCTCCGGTCCAGAATTGAGATGCCTGTCTCACTGAAATGATGAAAAAGTCAGATGAAATGTATCATGAGTCTTCAGACTGAGTTGGCATCGAAAAACATCAGATACGTGTGCGATGTAGGAGCGTATAAGGTCTGGTCGTATAGGGTCTGATGGGACTCAGTTGGATTTGTGTTGTTCAGACAAAACCTCACATGGGTCACATGTGAACACAAATGTCCGATTTGGGCCACTTTTCCTGCAGGAGGGACATAGCATAAGTCCCCCAGACCCAGATTGAGGAACTCTGCTACTAACTTATGAAGATTCCATGATAGCAGTGGGAGCTTTTGGTTTTAGCATGTTTTGTATTCCTGCCTGTCATTGAGGTTTTTACAGCCTATCATTGTAAAACAACACCGTACAGGCCCAGGAGGACATGAACTGCTGCCCCAGTTATGTAATGATGTAAACGCTTGGCCTATTCGGACACATTGCACCATCTGATTATATGTTTTGACGTTTGAAAGCAGTTTGCTGGAGAAACTTCCCATAATTTTAGCAGCACGGGGTGTGGTGATGTATCGAGACTGAGCTCATTTATCACTTTGGGTTGGACTTTAGGTTTGGAAGTCAGAGGTCACAACAACAGGGAATCTCTGAATATTGACAAACTGGAAACAATCTGTTATTTAAGACCAACACACACACACACACACACACACACACACACACACACACACACACACACACACACACACATAGAGTCATTCTATCCTTGAAGAATGAGGAAAACGACATCCTGTGGCGCTTCCCCTGCGCTGTATAGCTGGAAACTCCCAACCGACAACAACAGGAATGGGCAGGCAGATCGGCCACATCAGCCTGTGTCTTATTACTCTTGTTTGTTCAGTAGTTTAGTGCTCACAGGCACATGGCCAGGAAAATCAACATGCACCGCCCTTCTGTGTGAAGTTATTGCTACGTAGCATTACAGCCTCAGCAGAAAAATAATGATGGAATTTCTTAATTTCATTTGTATCACAACTTGCATCATTATACCAAAAAAAAAAAACAATAGGCAATATAATGTAATTTAAATGGTTGGTGTGTGGAGTCATGTCAAATTGTTGTGGCCGAGTGAGAGAAATGTACCACATACAGTACACACATATATACACAGTATATAAAATGTGTGTGTGTGTGTGTGTGTGTGTGTGTGTGTGAGGCAGTTACCTCTTTATGCCACAGGGTGGCATCAATCTCTGTGGTTAACTTCGTCTCGGACGTTTTTCAGTTCAGTAGGATTTGGATTCGGAGCCAGGTAAGCGTCGTAACGGCGTCTTTCATTTTTTGTCATATATCAATGCTAAAACCACCCTGTATGTTCTTGCTTATTGCAAAATTGTTGAAGAGTACTTTTATTACATGTATATGTATACGGGGCTTCATTTTCAAAAGTAAATCATGTAGGAATACGATTTTTTCCGTTTAAAATGGACTTTTCAAACACAATCGTGCCAGTTTATAGTTTCAAGGTAATTTGTGACGTTTTGTTTCAGTCAGTTTCTTCAGGGTAGCACTTTTTACAGTCCAACAGTTGAGTTTGATGTACATGTCAGTACATAGGGGTTATATGGGTTTACCGGTCAGAGAAGCGCTTCCTTTTCAAATGTAAATCATGTGGGAACTGACGTGGAACTGACCCCCCCCCCCGTACCCCCCAAACCCAGTATGTACCGACTGGATGTACGGCAGCTAGCGAAGATGTCTAGGTCGCATATGATGATATATGAAGCTCGCTGTAATTCGTGTTTGTGTTCCGTTCGTGTGGTACCGGTCGGGTCCACAGTGGGGGGTTGGTGCTGCCATTGCGCGAGACCTTTTAAAGAGTAACTAACCCTTAAAACCAGCTGACCAACTATTTTATCTGGGTATTTAGTATATTTTATGATGGGTTCTGGTCGAGATCTTTACTTTGTAGTGAAAATAGTTTAAAATCGACATTTTGTGTTTAAAAAACGCCATGTGGAGTGCCATCTACAGGTTGAAACCTGGTTATTACATCTAAATTAACGTTACGATGAATTTGGCGGTAACTGACGTCATATAGCCAAAATGACGTCACCACCAACGGTTCACCCTGAAGCCCCTCCTGCTCCCGTGACTAGAGATGGATTCCATTCATCATTATCAAACTAGGGAGTAGGAGGGATTAGGAGCAGAGAGAGACGTAGAGAAGGGAGAATAGCAAGTTATTTGTCATTGTATTGTTAGCGTAGGGTAGTTTAGTGTATGTGTACTATTAGTAGTGTTTTCATCGTATTTAGGCTAGTTTTAGTGAGAGTACATAGTTATGAGTTTGTTACATTTTAGTTGTTTTTTTACAATAGTTGTTGGTACGTTAGCTTGTAGGCTCGATGAACTTGGTGTGTTTTAGATAGTTGTTTGTGTTCGGGTCAGTTAGCGTTTTTAGCTAGTTGCCTAAATGGTCGGCAGTGTTCGTATCCCGGCTCTACAACACTAAAATCCAGCGACTACCGATCCGAGACATCTCCCATCCGCTCCTCCCCCTCCCTGCATGTCATCAGTCCCGGCCACCCCAGCTACCTCAGCAGCCCCGACTGGCAGAAGTGTAACACTACTGTCTGAGTGGTCACTCATCATAGCTTGTCATGGAGGTATAATGTGTGTTTGTGTTTTCAGTCTTCAACCCGCCCCCCTCCTCATCCATTCACCGCCCACCGCCCCGCCCCGGCCTACCTGCCGGCTCCACCCAGTTTTCTGCCTTTTTTGAAATCAAGCTGTGAGCAGAGTCATGCCCAGACAGGGGGGCTAAGTGCCCCGTTAATGTAGCTAGCAGTTACAGGCGTTTGTATTCTATCAGAAATGTTGTGGAGCACCTGGTCCACTGCGTGTCAGCTGTTGTAAAATTAAAACCTGTTGGATGTTAAACAGCGAAAACAATGCGGCAGGAACTTAAAGGAACTTCTTTTGCATCCTCGGATCTAGCTAACCTATTCTTTTTCTCTGATGCATCCTTCCCCCCTCTTTAGATCTTTCCTCACCACTATATCCATGGACTCGGACTTCGACTCGGACATGGCCTGGACTTTGACTTTCACTCTGAAAACCAAGTCCAAGACGAGGACGAATACGACCAGGATGAGTATGAAAGAGAGGTGCGACACACATGGTTGTTGCATCGTCGAATAGCTTCCAGTTGTAAGATACAGATCAGCCGTTGATGTTTGCAGTCCAGAAGAGTGTTTCATGAATATCAAAACACCACCTACTTCGCAGCCGTTTATCATCGGTTATGAACTTTCTATGTAGGTCGTAGCCTGTGTCTGCTCTTGAGCACTTTTTAGAGAGCTCCAATGAAGGAGGAGTGGTCCACGAATTGGATTTTGGAATCTTTTTAGTTTACTGGTAGTGAAGCCTGACAAGTTCCTGGAGACTTTACCTTTTGTGTGTGTTAGAAAGTACCAAGATGTGTTGACCCCCTTTTGAAAAAAAGACTGTTGTTCATCAGTAATTTGTAGTATGCAGGTGAGATTTCTTTTGCATTAAATAATATTAATCACCATGCACATATATTTTGTTAAACCTACTTTGAAAATATTGATTGGGGAAATTTAATGAGAAAACTTTGACATTTTGGTTCATGTAAGAGCAAAAATGAATGATACATATTTAGTCGGTCTGCCTTCTCTCCTTGCTGTTCTGTTCAGTGATAGTGAATGACTGTTTCGGCACTACTGTAGTGACTTATTCCCATGTGCTGTTTTTCCGCAGCTACGCAGACTGATCAGCGAGCTGCCTGACGACCTGCTGGAGTACGACTCCTCCTCAGAACTGGAATACCATACCTGCCGCAATAACACCACTGGAAACAGGTATGTTATTGGTCTTTGAGGTAGACATACAGGTTGCACTGTAGCATAATAATCCTTCTCTCTTATTTGTACACAGCCCACAGTCCCCCATGGACTCAGCAGTGGTCAGACCATCCAGGGACAACTTCTCATGAACAGGTACGACACTACAACACAACAACAAGACATCAGTTTCAAGTGAGTGGACTTTTTACTTTGAGACCAGTCACCTTTGCTCTGGTCACATTCTTTCTCCTATAACTGTAGAAACTATCAGTCTATTCACATTTTATGGATTATTATGTACATTATTTCATTCTCTCCTTTGCTTTTATACAATTGAATGTAAATATGTGTTGGTGCATAGCGATAGAACTGAAGGCCTTGACACTAGATGCCTGTTGTGTTTTGTTGTTTTGTGATTGCAGAACACTGACAAGCAGAGATTTGCTGAGGCTGCAGTGGACAACGTGCAGCAGCAGATGTTGTGTTGCTCCGACATGCCTTCCCCAGCACAGCAGCAATATGACAGAGACCTTGCTGCGATGAAGGAGCAGCATGCAGCTCTACTGTTGGTTGTAGAGGAGAAGCTGGACTCAAACTCTCAGGCTCGGAGAGAGCAGGTCAAGTCGTGTTTTACCCTCTAGCTTTATAGAGTAGAGTCAGTCCTATTGTACACGCTAATAGAAAGAGTATCAGTCTACATCTGTGCATGAGCAGAGTATATCTGAGTTTGGGAGAAGGGATTTATGGGAAACTATTACTAGATCTAGTGAATTACCTAGTTATTTTTAGAATTGAATGTCATTCTGAGAGTTGAATGTGAAAACAGATGTGATTAACTCATTTATTTGTTGCTTTTTTTATTGGTCGCCAGTTGGAACAGCTCCACCTGACTGGAGAAAGTCAGGAGGAAGAGTTACAAAAGCTGCGGGAAGTCAAAGTGCACCTGCAGGAACAAGTGAAGGTTGGCTGTCGTTATGTGGGTTTTCATGTTTGGTTTATTTTCACTGAGGATTAAAAGCCTGTCGTGCTGCTGCCATCACGTGTAGGTGCTTGAAAAGAAGATTGTACAGCAGAAGAAGACTGAAGAGAAGCTTCGAATGTCCAACCAGGAGCTCTGCACCCAAATGAGAGAGATGATTCAGACGCAGGAGGCTGCGGCGCAGTAAGATACAGATGAGGACACAAGTTGAATGTGGTCTTTTTTGTATATCTCTTTATTTGTATAATGTCTTTTAGTTCCTGGAGATCTGAGCAGATTCATCAGCAGATGAACAGAGTCAGAGCAGAACTCATACTAGAACACAATATTATGATGGAGAAGATGGTCGCGCAACACGAGCAGTTTGTTCAACAACTCCAGTAAGTCCCAGTATCTTACCTCCATCTTGACAGGTGTGGGGAAACACTGCGGTTCGCTTACTGTGTTTATTGTTTCCAACTCAGGACTCAGCTGACTCAGGCCAATGATAAGAGCATGGCTTTACAGGAATGTTACATATCTGTCTGCAAGGAGAAGGACATGCTGGAAGTAAGCATACTGACAAATGAGGTAGAGCAGTCAGGAACGCGTTGGAATCACTGGTTGTAAGGGGGTCTCGGCCGCCACTCAGATCAAACAAGGCATCTGTGATGTCAGGGATGAGCTGGATGAGGTGCCCCGTGTCTGTATCAAAAAAAGGAGTTCTTTTTCAAGCATTTTGTGATCAAGATGTTCCCTTTTCACAAGTCGTAGCTCTGTATTCCTGGTAACACCTCAGGGTTTGACAAATACTTGGAAATATAACTGCCATGTCCCATAGTGTCGTCCACAGCCAGCGATGGGCCTGTGAGAGGATTTGACGTAAAGTGAAATTCAAGTTGTGTGTGTGTGTGTCGCCATCCTGTGGTGTTTGGAGGATGAGCAGACAAATGTCGATGGTGTGACGTGTAGGTCCTGTTCCACTGGATTATAAAGCTTTGTCTGTTCTCATCGTACCGAACTAATACATTTGCCTCTAGAGCACATGTAGAAAAGAATTCATTGACAATTGATTGACTGTCCATTTCAGAAAAAGATGAAAGAAGACAGTGTCACGGCTCTGGAGAAATTAAGATCTGACCTGGAGGCTGAGCATCAGGCCTCTGTAACCCAGCTGAAAGCTCTCTGGTCCAAGGAGATGGAGGCTGAGATCCAGCGGGTGAAATCAGCCCAAGTTGCGTGTAATGAGGAAAGGCAGCAGGTCTGAGTTCCACACATGACGCTCCGACCCCACATACTCCATCATGAATCTTGATGAATAAGTGGTGGTACATGTCCCCACCTGCACACGCATTAGAAATGCCCCCAAAACAAATATTTGCTGACCAGCTTGTGAGTGATGTTATTACAGGTCGAAGGAGCAGTGGACAGGGCCCATAACCGCTGGACTGAAGACATGATCTTATCCCCGGAATACCAGGCTTCCCTTCAGAAATGGACAGAACAAGTGAAAATTGAGGCGGAACGACGGGTACAACCTACTGTTGATGTTGTGGTCGTAAAGGCAAATTTACACCACAAGCGTCTGCTGGTGATCGCAGGCCAGTCGATTTTCAAATTAAAACACCACAACCATCAATACGTGTGTGTAGGAGAACCACAGGTACGTCGGAGCTCAGACACGACACTCCTCATGGACGAGGAAAGACGTGAAGCATCATGTTTGATACCTCACATCCATTTTATAAGGATCATACATCAGAAAAGATAAAGCCTGAACTGAAATGGATGAAAACTGAGGCGCATCAGTCAGGAAATGAACCCTCACTGTTGTTTGCTGCTGCAGACGCTTCCAGTGTAAATCTGCCTTCCATGTCACTGCTGTTATTATATATTGCTCTTCTGATCTTTTTTTGAAAATGTGTCCGGTATCTCAGGCCCTGAATGCAGCAGAGCAGTGGTATAAGCACCAGAAACAATTGGAGGAGTCCGAAGCGCAGGGGTTGGAGGCTCTCCGAGAGAGGGTGGTGTGTCTCCAAAGTCAGTTGGAGCAGGCGAGGAGAGAGCACGCTGCTCTGCTGAAGGCGGAGCTGGCCAGAGCTAAAGTGGCCTGGAACCGAGACAAACAGCGGGAGATCTCCAGCATCCACCTTTGCAATGAGCAGATATACCAAGCCAAGCTGCACCATGAGCAGAAAAAGTTGGAGGAGGCTGTAAGCTGGGTGAGAGAAGATGCCGAGGGCCAGAAGAAGGAGCTGCTCCTGCAGGCCAAGGTGAAGCAGAAGGTAAGAGCCAAACAGAGGAAGGGAGGGTTCAGCAAGCCGAGACAGAACAAGCTCAGAGACGGCAGATGAAGGAGGACTTACATGCAGAAATCCAGATGGGGCTAGCAGAGGTGCAGACACAGCTTCTCAGAGATCCTCAGTCTCATCAGCACGCCGCTGAAGAGGGAACAATAACACGCATGATCCAATGTCCTGTGAGGAAGTAGTAAACAGAGCAGTGTCCCAGGCCAAGAAAGAGTGGAAGAAAATACGTTTTATTCGATATTTGGTCGTTTAAGGAAATCATCTGATCTGTCATTTTGAGGCATAATCCTGCTCAGAGTTCATTTCAATCAACTGTCGGGTATTTTCACTGAGTGACGGGATGCTCCTGAGGTTAATGAGGAGTGAAGCAAAAGTAACATGGACAGGTGTCATGTGGTTTGAAGTGTAACCAGACCAAAGACTGGAGGTGCAGTGGGACAGTAGCAGACACAGTGTCAGCGGTCTGAATGGTCCCGATAGTCCTCGGTGCTGGTCGGTGCTTGAAGTTTCAGAGGATTCAACCATGGTATACAGTACATACTTAGGTAGTATGTAGTAGTATACAGTACTTTCCTCAGGTAGTATGTAGTAGTGTACAGTATATACTAAGGTAGTATGTAGTATATGGTACAGTATATATTAAGGTAATATGTAGTATATAGTACATACTAAGTTATTATACAGTATGTAATATGTAGTAGTATACAGTACATATTAAGGTAGTATGCAGTATGTAGTCTATCGTAGGCCGTCAGTCTGAACTGGACTGTTGCGTGACCATTCCAGTGGAAGTTTTTATGCTTGGAATCTTCTGACTGGACTGAACAAGCAGCGAAACAGACAGAACGCCCTGGGATGGAAGGACACACTGAAGTCCTGAATGCTGCAGCAGCAGATCAGTGATCACTGATCAGTGTCAGTGTGTGGTCTTTGTATTCTTTCTGACTGTATGTTCTTCCTCTAACAGATAAGTGAGGAGAAGTTCACCCATGTGTTAATGGAAACACAGAAACGGCACAAAAGAACAATGAGCATGATGGAAGGTATGTGAAAGTGAAAGTATATGTCCATGCCAGTGAAATCCTTCTCTGTTGAGCATATACCTCTATTTGTAGACGTAGTTCTTTTTGTACCTCCGGTTATATAACATACCACTGTTGGTTATAGACGAGCATAAAAGGAGTTTACAAAAGGAAAAAGATGAACATCTGCAGCAGCTGGAGGAAATGAGGCATCGGCACCTGGTGACTCTGGAGAAGATGAGAGGTTGGTCAGATTAGACTAGAACAGATTAAACATCAGTTGCATTTACCAAGGAAGACTTCAGCCAGTCCGGAGGCCCAACACGCCGTTATGTTGAAGACACTTCTGATCTCTGGTTTGTATATCAGGAGACATGCTGCGTTTCCTCCAGGAGAGTTGGGAGCGAGCTACGGAGATGATCTGCATGGAGGTGCACCAGGGGAGACAGGGCACAGCCAGGAAGGCCGTTCCTGCTATGGGACCTGTCTGCAGGAGTTGCTGGAGGACAGGGGGAAGATGAAATGGTAAGAGTCCACCGTTGTATCAGTCGTTGTCGTTAGGTCTGAATCAGACAGAGTGACGTATTTATTGGTGCATTTCAGTGTGACATTATCCACACATGGATCACTCTGACATTTATGTACTTTTTTTTTCTTACAGTGTAAAGGGAACACTGGTCACTTGTTCCCCTCCTGGAGCTGGTCCAACAAGTATTTTTGCTCATGCTTAATTACTTCTTTGTTTTATAACTGTGTTTGTGTCAAGAGTTCAGTTTTACTATTCTCAGATGATTTTACAAGTGTGTTTAGAGTAGCAATTTATGACTGATATGTAGTAACTTGGTTCTAAGTGTTATCGTACCCCTTTATCCTGAGCTCTTTATTAATACTCCTGTACTATTAAATAATTGAATGTAGGGTTGTAATTACCCAAATACATAACCTCACTTATGGTGTTGAGTTCTTATGTCCTAACTGTCATTATGAAATAAATCGATCAATGAATTTAGAACATAATCAATGAGACATGACATTGATAATCGCAATACTACAGAGAATAGCATTTGTGGTGATTTTAACAGGATTTAGGTCAGCTTACTCGCTCAGGTAGCAAAGCATGCTGGGAAACACGTCAAAATCGCCCCCCCCCCAACACGCTACACTATTTTGATTTCATTCCATTTCAATAAATCCAATAGTCATGTGTCTCAGTTCAGTGTCTCTCTTACTGATCGTCACAGATAGTCAGAGATAGTCAGATCAGAGCCTGCTCAAGACATAAGCGAACAAAGTGTCTGCTTAGGGCCCCGTGACCACTAGCCCCCCACTCCAAGCCCCTCCACGAGCAATGAACAAAACAATGAAAGGTGAATGGCGCTATCTAATGTACAAAACATTGTCCAGCCATGACAGTAACCTGAACATAAAGAGAATTCTGTCGCACACTGGCCAGTCATACGGCCACTTCTATCAGTTACTATCAGTAACATATCACATACAAGAGAGGGATTTCAACCCCCGTATGACATTTGAGAATATAAAATGTTTTTTTGTGTGTTGAATTACCTCGGATGAAAACAATAAAAATAAAAAACGCACTATCTTGGACAAAACGAAAAAGAGAAAGAAATACAATTCTTGGGTGTAACGCGACTTTAATTGTTGCAAAATATATCGCGAGATTTGCTAAATGTGAAAACGGGGTGAATGCAAATCTCACAGTTTATTTCGGCAGATTTCCGATACTTAAGTGTTTAAAACGATTTATAGCTCCATAAACGGACATTTTTTTTAAAAAAAAAAATCACAGATTATCGGACGTTCTGTTCCGCAATTATCAAGGGATCGCAGAGAAAACCAAAGAAGAAGAAGAAGGTTTGGGAAAGAGTAGTTGAAGCCAGGTTGAGACAGGAAGTGGAGATTTGTGAACAGCAGTATGGTTTCATGCCTAGAAAGAGCACCACAGATGCAATATTTGCACTGAGGATGCTGATGGAGAAGTACAGAGAAGGTAGGAAGGAGCTGCATTGTGTTTTTGTAGATTTAGAGAAGGCATATGACAGGGTGCCAAGAGAGGAATTGTGGTTTTGTATGAGGAAGTCAGGAGTGTCAGAGAAGTATGTTGGCTTGGTGCAGGACATGTATGAAGGTAGTAGAACA
>NW_027615780.1:0-35463 GCF_965212315.1 Lampetra planeri
GGGCAAAAACGTGATTTTTGGGCAAAAACGTGATTTTTGGGCAAAAACGTGATTTTTGGGCAAAAACGTGATTTTTGGGCAAAAACGTGATTTGGGGCCAAAAACGTGATTTTCGGCAAAAACGTGATTTTTGGGCAAAAACGTGATTTTTGGGCAAAAACGTGATTTGGGGCCAAAAATGTGATTTTTGGGCAAAAACGTGATTTTTGGGCAAAAACGTGATTTTTGGGCAAAAACGTGATTTTTGGGGCAAAAACGTGATTTGGGGCCAAAAACGTGATTTTTGGGCAAAAACGTGATTTTTGGGCAAAAACGTGATTTTTGGGCAAAAACGTGATTTGGGGCCAAAAACGTGATTTTTGGCCAAAAACGTGATTTTGGGCAAAAACGTGATTTTTGGGCAAAAACGTGATTTTTGGGCAAAAACGTGATTTTGGGCAAAAACGTGATTTTTGGCCAAAAACGTGATTTTTGGGGAAAAACGTGATTTTTGGGCGAAAACGTGATTTTTGGGCAAAAAACGTGATTTTTGGGCAAAAACGTAATTTTTGGGCAAAAACGTGATTTTTGGGCAAAAACGTGATTTGGGGCCAAAAACGTGATTTTTGGGCAAAAACGTGATTTGGGGCCAAAAAAGTGATTTTTGGGCAAAAACGTGATTTGGGGCCAAAAAAGTGATTTTTGGGCAAAAACCTGATTTGGGGCCAAAAACGTGATTTGGGGCCAAAAATTGTGATTTTTGGGGCAAAAACGTGATTTGGGGCCAAAAACGTGATTTTTGGGCAAAAATGTGATTTGGGGCCAAAAACGTGATTTTTGGGCAAAAACGTGATTTTGGGCAAAAATCGTGATTTTTGGCCAAAAACGTGATTTTTGGGCAAAAACGTGATTTTTGGGCAAAAACGTGATTTTTGGGCAAAAACGTGATTTTTGGGCAAAAAACGTGATTTTTGGGCAAAAACGTGATTTTTGGGCAAAAACGTGATTTGGGGCCAAAAATGTGATTTTTGGGCAAAAACGTGATTTTTGGGCAAAAACGTGATTTTTGGGCAAAAACGTGATTTTTGGGCAAAAACGTGATTTGGGGCCAAAAACGTGATTTTTGGGCAAAAAACGTGATTTTTGGGCAAAAACGTGATTTTTGGGCAAAAACGTGATTTGGGGCCAAAAACGTGATTTTTGGCCAAAAACGTGATTTTGGGCAAAAACGTGATTTTTGGGCAAAAAACGTGATTTTGGGCAAAAACGTGATTTTTGGCCAAAAACGTGATTTTGGGGAAAAACGTGATTTTTGGGCGAAAACGTGATTTTTGGGCAAAAACGTGATTTTTGGGCAAAAACGTAATTTTTGGGCAAAAACGTGATTTTTGGGCAAAAACGTGATTTGGGGCCAAAAACGTGATTTTTGGGCAAAAACGTGATTTGGGGCCAAAAAAGTGATTTTTGGGCAAAAACGTGATTTGGGGCCAAAAAAGTGATTTTTGGGCAAAAACCTGATTTGGGGCCAAAAACGTGATTTGGGGCCAAAAATTGTGATTTTTGGGCAAAAACGTGATTTGGGGCCAAAAACGTGATTTTTGGGCAAAAATGTGATTTGGGGCCAAAAACGTGATTTTTGGGCAAAAACGTGATTTTTGGGCAAAAACGTGATTTGGGGCCAAAAACGTGATTTTTGGGCAAAAACGTGATTTTTGGGCAAAAACGTGATTTTGGGCAAAAAAGTAATTTTTGGGCAAAAACGTGATTTGGGGGCAAAAACGTGACTTTCCGGGACACTTTCCGGGACACTTCCGGGCCACTTCCGGGACACTTTCCGGGACACTTCCGGGCCACTTCCGGGCCACTTCGGGCCACTTCCGGGCCACTTCCGGGCCACTTCCGGGCCCCTTCCGGGCCCCTTCCGGGCCACTTCCGGGCCACTTCCGGGCCACTTCCGGGCCACTTCCGGGCCACTTCCGGGCCACTTCCGGGCCACTTCCGGGCCACTTCCGGGCCACTTCCGGGCCACTTCCGGGCCACTTCTGGGCGTCTTCCGGGCCACTTCCGGGCCACTTCTGGGCGTCTTCCGGGCCACTTTCGAGCCACTTCTGGGCCACTTTCCGGGCCACTTTCCGGGCCACTTTCCGGGCCACTTTCCGGGCCACTTCCGGGCCACTTCCGGGCCACTTCCGGGCCACTTCCGGGCCACTTCCGGGCCACTTCCGGGCCACTTCCAGGCCACTTCCGGGCCACTTCCGGGCCACTTCCGGGCCACTTCCGGGCCTCTTCCGGGCCACTTCCGGGCCACTTCCGGGCCACTTACGGGCCACTTCCGGGCCACTTCCGGGCCACTTCCGGGCCACTTCCGGGACACTTTCCGGGACACTTCCGGGCCACTTCGGGCCACTTCGGGCCACTTCCGGGCCACTTCCGGGCCACTTCCGGGCCCCTTCCGGGCCACTTCCGGGCCACTTCCGGGCCTCTTCCGGGCCACTTCCGGGCCACTTCCGGGCCACTTCCGGGCCACTTCCGGGCGTCTTCCGGGCGTCTTCCGGGCCACTTTCGAGCCACTTCTGGGCCACTTTCCGGGCCACTTTCCGGGCCACTTCCGGGCCACTTCCGGGGCACTTCCGGGCCACTTCCGGGCCACTTCTGGGCCACTTCCGGGCCACTTCCGGGCCACTTCCGGGCCACTTCCGGGCCACTTCCGGGCCACTTCCGGGCCACTTCCGGGCCACTTCCGGGCCACTTCCGGGCCTCTTCCGGGCCACTTCCGGGCCACTTCCGGGCCACTTACGGGCCACTTCCGGGCCACTTCCGGGCCACTTCCGGGCCACTTCCGGGCCACTTCCGGGCCACTTGTGGGCCACTTCCGGGCCACTTCCGGGCCACTTCCGGGCCACTTCCGGGCCACTTCCGGGCCCCTTCCGGGCCACTTCCGGGCCACTTCCGGGCCCCTTCCGGGCCACTTCCGGGCCACTTCCGGGGCCACTTCCGGGCCACTTCCGGGCCACTTCCGGGCCACTTCCGGGCCCCTTCCGGGACACTTCCGGGCCACTTCCGGGCCCCTTCCGGGCCACTTCCGGGCCACTTCCGGGCCACTTCCGGGCCACTTCCGGGCCACTTCCGGGCCACTTCTGGGCCACTTCCGGGCCACTTCCGGGCCACTTCCGGGCCACTTCCGGGCCACTTCCGGGCCACTTTCCGGGCCACTTTCCGGGCCACTTCCGGGCCACTTCCGGGCCACTTCCGGATCACTGCCGCGCCACTTCCGGGCCACTTCCGGGCCACTTCCGGGCCCCTTCCGGGCCACTTCCGGGCCACT
The DNA here is from genome assembly GCF_965212315.1 of Lampetra planeri. Taxonomy (NCBI): domain Eukaryota; kingdom Metazoa; phylum Chordata; class Hyperoartia; order Petromyzontiformes; family Petromyzontidae; genus Lampetra; species Lampetra planeri. The sequence continues at coordinate 3,305 of NW_027615780.1, forward strand.
TCCGGGCCCCTTCCGGGCCACTTCCGGGCCACTTCCGGGCCACTTCCGGGCCACTTCCGGGCCACTTCCGGGCCACTTCCGGGCCACTTCCGGGCCACTTCCGGGCCACTTCCGGGCCACTTCCGGGCCACTTCCGGGCCACTTCCGGGCCTCTTCCGGGCCACTTCCGGGCCACTTCCGGGCCACTTACGGGCCACTTCCGGGCCACTTCCGGGCCACTTCCGGGCCACTTCCGGGACACTTTCCGGGACACTTCCGGGCCACTTCGGGGCCACTTCGGCCACTTCCGGGCCACTTCCGGGCCACTTCCGGGCCCCTTCCGGGCCACTTCCGGGCCACTTCCGGGCCTCTTCCGGGCCACTTCCGGGCCACTTCCGGGCCACTTCCGGGCCACTTCCGGGCGTCTTCCGGGCCACTTTCGAGCCACTTCTGGGCCACTTTCCGGGCCACTTTCCGGGCCACTTTCCGGGCCACTTCCGGGCCACTTCCGGGCCACTTCCGGGCCACTTCCGGGCCACTTCCGGGCCACTTCCGGGCCACTTCCGGGCCACTTCCGGGCCTCTTCCGGGCCACTTCCGGGCCACTTCCGGGCCACTTACGGGCCACTTCCGGGCCACTTCCGGGCCACTTCCGGGCCACTTCCGGGCCACTTCCGGGCCCCTTCCGGGCCACTTCCGGGCCACTTCCGGGCCCCTTCCGGGCCACTTCCGGGCCACTTCCGGGCCACTTCCGGGCCACTTACGGGCCACTTCCGGGCCACTTCCGGGCCACTTACGGGCCACTTCCGGGCCACTTCCGGGCCACTTCCGGGCCACTTCCGGGCCACTTCCGGGCCACTTCCGGGCCACTTCCGGGCCACTTCCGGGCCACTTCCGGGCCACTTCCGGGCCACTTCCGGGCCCCTTCCGGGCCACTTCCGGGCCACTTCCGGGCCACTTCCGGGCCCCTTCCGGGCCACTTCCGGGCCCCTTCCGGGCCACTTCCGGGCCACTTCCGGGCCACTTCCGGGCCACTTCCGGGCCACTTCCGGGCCACTTCCGGGCCACTTCCGGGCCACTTCCGGGCCACTTCCGGGCCCCTTCCGGGCCACTTCCGGGCCACTTCCGGGCCACTTCCGGGCCACTTCCGGGCCACTTCCGGGCCACTTCCGGGCCACTTCCGGGCCACTTCCGGGCCACTTTCCGGGCCACTTTCCGGGCCACTTCCGGGCCACTTCCGGGCCACTTCCGGGCCACTTCCGGATCACTGCCGCGCCACTTCCGGGCCACTTCCGGGCCACTTCCGGGCCCCTTCCGGGCCACTTCCGGGCCACTTCCGGGCCCCTTCCGGGCCACTTCCGGGCCACTTCCGGGCCACTTCCGGGCCACTTCCGGGCCACTTCCGGGCCTCTTCCGGGCCACTTCCGGGCCAATTCCGGGCCACTTCCGGGCCACTTCCGGGCCACTTCCGGGCCACTTCCGGGACACTTTCCGGGACACTTCCGGGCCACTTCGGGACACTTCGGGCCACTTCCGGGCCACTTCCGGGCCACTTCCGGGCCCCTTCCGGGCCACTTCCGGGCCACTTCCGGGCCTCTTCCGGGCCACTTCCGGGCCACTTCCGGGCCACTTCCGGGCCACTTCCGGGCGTCTTCCGGGCCACTTTCGAGCCACTTCTGGGCCACTTTCCGGGCCACTTTCCGGGCCACTTTCCGGGCCACTTCCGGGCCACTTCCGGGCCACTTCCGGGCCACTTCCGGGCCACTTCCGGGCCACTTCCGGGCCACTTCCGGGCCACTTCCGGGCCACTTCCGGGCCTCTTCCGGGCCACTTCCGGGCCAATTCCGGGCCACTTCCGGGCCACTTCCGGGCCACTTCCGGGCCACTTCCGGGACACTTTCCGGGACACTTCCGGGCCACTTCGAGACACTTCGGGCCACTTCCGGGCCACTTCCGGGCCACTTCCGGGCCCCTTCCGGGCCACTTCCGGGCCACTTCCGGGCCTCTTCCGGGCCACTTCCGGGCCACTTCCGGGCCACTTCCGGGCCACTTCCGGGCGTCTTCCGGGCCACTTTCGAGCCACTTCTGGGCCACTTTCCGGGCCACTTTCCGGGCCACTTCCGGGCCACTTCCGGGCCACTTCCGGGCCACTTTCCGGGCCACTTCCGGGCCACTTCCGGGCCACTTCCGGGCCACTTCCGGGCCACTTCCGGGCCACTTCCGGGCCACTTCCGGGCCACTTCCGGGCCACTTCCGGGCCACTTCCGGGCCACTTCTGGGCCTCTTCCGGGCCACTTCCGGGCCACTTCCGGGCCACTTCCGGGCCACTTCCGGGCCACTTCCGGGCCACTTCCGGGCCACTTCCGGGCCACTTCCGGGCCACTTCCGGCCTTCCGGGCCACTTCCGGGCCACTTCCGGGCCACTTCCGGGCCACTTCCGGGCCCCTTCCGGGCCACTTCCGGGCCACTTCCGGGCCCCTTCCGGGCCACTTCCGGGCCACTTCCGGGCCACTTCCGGGCCACTTCCGGGCCACTTCCGGGCCACTTCCGGGCCCCTTCCGGGACACTTCCGGGCCACTTCCGGGCCCCTTCCGGGCCACTTCCGGGCCACTTCCGGGCCACTTCCGGGCCACTTTCCGGGCCACTTCCGGGCCACTTCCGGGCCACTTCCGGGCCACTTCCGGGCAACTTCCGGGCCACTTTCCGGGCCACTTTCCGGGCCACTTCCGGGCCACTTTCCGGGCCACTTCCGGGCCACTTCCGGGCCACTTCCGGGCCACTTCCGGGCCTCTTCCGGGCCACTTCCGGGACACTTCCGGGCCACTTCCGGGCCACTTCCGGGCCACTTCCGGGCCACTTCCGGGCCACTTCCGGGCCACTTCCGGGCCACTTCCGGGCCACTTCCGGGCCACTTCTGGGCCTCTTCCGGGCCACTTCCGGGCCACTTCCGGGCCACTTACGGGCCACTTCCGGGCCACTTCCGGGCCACTTCCGGGCCACTTCCGGGCCACTTCCGGGCCACTTCCGGGCCACTTCCGGGCCACTTCCGGGCCTCTTTTGGGCCACTTCCGGGCCACTTCCGGGCCACTTCCGGGCCACTTCCGGGCGTCTTCCGGGCCACTTTCGAGCCACTTCTGGGCCACTTTCCGGGCCACTTTCCGGGCCACTTTCCGGGCCACTTCCGGGCCACTTCCGGGCCACTTCCGGGCCACTTCCGGGCCACTTCCGGGCCACTTCCGGGCCACTTCCGGGCCTTTTCCGGGCCACTTCCGGGCCAATTCCGGGCCACTTCCGGGCCACTTCCGGGCCACTTCCGGGCCACTTCCGGGACACTTTCCGGGACACTTCCGGGCCACTTCGAGACACTTCGGGCCACTTCCGGGCCACTTCCGGGCCACTTCCGGGCCCCTTCCGGGCCACTTCCGGGCCACTTCCGGGCCTCTTCCGGGCCACTTCCGGGCCACTTCCGGGCCACTTCCGGGCCACTTCCGGGCGTCTTCCGGGCCACTTTCGAGCCACTTCTGGGCCACTTTCCGGGCCACTTTCCGGGCCACTTTCCGGGCCACTTCCGGGCCACTTCCGGGCCACTTCCGGGCCACTTCCGGGCCACTTCCGGGCCACTTCCGGGCCACTTCCGGGCCACTTCCGGGCCACTTCCGGGCCACTTCCGGGCCACTTCCGGGCCACTTCCGGGCCACTTCCGGGCCACTTCCGGGCCACTTCCGGGCCACTTCTGGGCCTCTTCCGGGCCACTTCCGGGCCACTTCCGGGCCACTTACGGGCCACTTCCGGGCCACTTCCGGGCCACTTCCGGGCCCACTTCCGGGCCACTTCTGGGCCACTTCCGGGCCACTTCCGGGCCACTTCCGGGCCACTTCCGGGCCCCTTCCGGGCCACTTCCGGGCCACTTCCGGGCCCCTTCCGGGCCACTTCCGGGCCACTTCCGGGCCACTTCCGGGCCACTTCCGGGCCACTTCCGGGCCACTTCCGGGCCCCTTCCGGGACACTTCCGGGCCACTTCCGGGCCCCTTCCGGGCCACTTCCGGGCCACTTCCGGGCCACTTCCGGGCCACTTCCGGGCCACTTCCGGGCCACTTCCGGGCCACTTCCGGGCCACTTCCGGGCCACTTCCGGGCCACTTTCCGGGCCACTTTCCGGGCCACTTCCGGGCCACTTTCCGGGCCACTTCCGGGCCACTTCCGGGCCACTTCCGGGCCACTTCCGGGCCACTTCCGGGCCACTTCCGGGCCACTTCCGGGCCACTTCCGGGCCACTTCCGGGCCACTTCCGGGCCACTTCCGGGCCACTTCCGGGCCACTTCCGGGCCACTTCTGGGCCTCTTCCGGGCCACTTCCGGGCCACTTCCGGGCCACTTACGGGCCACTTCCGGGCCACTTCCGGGCCACTTCCGGGCCACTTCCGGGCCACTTCCGGGCCACTTCCGGGCCACTTCCGGGCCACTTCCGGGCCACTTCCGGGCCTCTTCCGGGCCACTTCCGGGCCACTTCCGGGCCACTTCCGGGCCACTTCCGGGCGTCTTCCGGGCCACTTTCGAGCCACTTCTGGGCCACTTTCCGGGCCACTTTCCGGGCCACTTTCCGGGCCACTTCCGGGCCACTTCCGGGCCACTTCCGGGCCACTTCCGGGCCACTTCCGGGCCACTTCCGGGCCACTTCCGGGCCTCTTCCGGGCCACTTCCGGGCCACTTCCGGGCCTCTTCCGGGCCACTTCCGGGCCACTTCCGGGCCCCTTCCGGGCCACTTCCGGGCCACTTCCGGGCCCCTTCCGGGCCACTTCCGGGCCACTTCCGGGCCACTTCCGGGCCACTTCCGGGCCACTTCCGGGCCAATTCCGGGCCACTTCCGGGCCACTTCCGGGCCACTTCCGGGCCACTTCCGGGACACTTTCCGGGACACTTCCGGGCCACTTCGGGACACTTCGGGCCACTTCCGGGCCACTTCCGGGCCACTTCCGGGCCCCTTCCGGGCCACTTCCGGGCCACTTCCGGGCCTCTTCCGGGCCACTTCCGGGCCACTTCCGGGCCACTTCCGGGCCACTTCCGGGCGTCTTCCGGGCCACTTTCGAGCCACTTCTGGGCCACTTTCCGGGCCACTTTCCGGGCCACTTTCCGGGCCACTTCCGGGCCACTTCCGGGCCACTTCCGGGCCACTTCCGGGCCACTTCCGGGCCACTTCCGGGCCACTTCCGGGCCACTTCCGGGCCACTTCCGGGCCTCTTCCGGGCCACTTCCGGGCCAATTCCGGGCCACTTCCGGGCCACTTCCGGGCCACTTCCGGGCCACTTCCGGGACACTTTCCGGGACACTTCCGGGCCACTTCGAGACACTTCGGGCCACTTCCGGGCCACTTCCGGGCCACTTCCGGGCCCCTTCCGGGCCACTTCCGGGCCACTTCCGGGCCTCTTCCGGGCCACTTCCGGGCCACTTCCGGGCCACTTCCGGGCCACTTCCGGGCGTCTTCCGGGCCACTTTCGAGCCACTTCTGGGCCACTTTCCGGGCCACTTTCCGGGCCACTTCCGGGCCACTTCCGGGCCACTTCCGGGCCACTTCCGGGCCACTTCCGGGCCACTTCCGGGCCACTTCCGGGCCACTTCCGGGCCACTTCCGGGCCACTTCCGGGCCACTTCCGGGCCACTTCCGGGCCACTTCCGGGCCACTTCCGGGCCACTTCTGGGCCTCTTCCGGGCCACTTCCGGGCCACTTCCGGGCCACTTCCGGGCCACTTCCGGGCCACTTCCGGGCCACTTCCGGGCCACTTCCGGGCCACTTCCGGGCCACTTCCGGGCCACTTCCGGGCCACTTCCGGGCCACTTCCGGGCCACTTCCGGGCCCCTTCCGGGCCACTTCCGGGCCACTTCCGGGCCCCTTCCGGGCCACTTCCGGGCCACTTCCGGGCCACTTCCGGGCCACTTCCGGGCCACTTCCGGGCCACTTCCGGGCCCCTTCCGGGACACTTCCGGGCCACTTCCGGGCCCCTTCCGGGCCACTTCCGGGCCACTTCCGGGCCACTTCCGGGCCACTTCCGGGCCACTTCCGGGCCACTTCCGGGCCACTTCCGGGCCACTTCCGGGCAACTTCCGGGCCACTTTCCGGGCCACTTTCCGGGCCACTTCCGGGCCACTTTCCGGGCCACTTCCGGGCCACTTCCGGGCCACTTCCGGGCCACTTCCGGGCCTCTTCCGGGCCACTTCCGGGCCACTTCCGGGCCACTTCCGGGCCACTTCCGGGCCACTTCCGGGCCACTTCCGGGCCACTTCCGGGCCACTTCCGGGCCACTTCCGGGCCACTTCCGGGCCACTTCTGGGCCTCTTCCGGGCCACTTCCGGGCCACTTCCGGGCCACTTACGGGCCACTTCCGGGCCACTTCCGGGCCACTTCCGGGCCACTTCCGGGCCACTTCCGGGCCACTTCCGGGCCACTTCCGGGCCACTTCCGGGCCACTTCCGGGCCTCTTTTGGGCCACTTCCGGGCCACTTCCGGGCCACTTCCGGGCCACTTCCGGGCGTCTTCCGGGCCACTTTCGAGCCACTTCTGGGCCACTTTCCGGGCCACTTTCCGGGCCACTTTCCGGGCCACTTCCGGGCCACTTCCGGGCCACTTCCGGGCCACTTCCGGGCCACTTCCGGGCCACTTCCGGGCCACTTCCGGGCCTTTTCCGGGCCACTTCCGGGCCAATTCCGGGCCACTTCCGGGCCACTTCCGGGCCACTTCCGGGCCACTTCCGGGACACTTTCCGGGACACTTCCGGGCCACTTCGAGACACTTCGGGCCACTTCCGGGCCACTTCCGGGCCACTTCCGGGCCCCTTCCGGGCCACTTCCGGGCCACTTCCGGGCCTCTTCCGGGCCACTTCCGGGCCACTTCCGGGCCACTTCCGGGCCACTTCCGGGCGTCTTCCGGGCCACTTTCGAGCCACTTCTGGGCCACTTTCCGGGCCACTTTCCGGGCCACTTTCCGGGCCACTTCCGGGCCACTTCCGGGCCACTTCCGGGCCACTTCCGGGCCACTTCCGGGCCACTTCCGGGCCACTTCCGGGCCACTTCCGGGCCACTTCCGGGCCACTTCCGGGCCACTTCCGGGCCACTTCCGGGCCACTTCCGGGCCACTTCCGGGCCACTTCCGGGCCACTTCTGGGCCTCTTCCGGGCCACTTCCGGGCCACTTCCGGGCCACTTACGGGCCACTTCCGGGCCACTTCCGGGCCACTTCCGGGCCACTTCCGGGCCACTTCTGGGCCACTTCCGGGCCACTTCCGGGCCACTTCCGGGCCACTTCCGGGCCCCTTCCGGGCCACTTCCGGGCCACTTCCGGGCCCCTTCCGGGCCACTTCCGGGCCACTTCCGGGCCACTTCCGGGCCACTTCCGGGCCACTTCCGGGCCACTTCCGGGCCCCTTCCGGGACACTTCCGGGCCACTTCCGGGCCCCTTCCGGGCCACTTCCGGGCCACTTCCGGGCCACTTCCGGGCCACTTCCGGGCCACTTCCGGGCCACTTCCGGGCCACTTCCGGGCCACTTCCGGGCCACTTCCGGGCCACTTTCCGGGCCACTTTCCGGGCCACTTCCGGGCCACTTTCCGGGCCACTTCCGGGCCACTTCCGGGCCACTTCCGGGCCACTTCCGGGCCACTTCCGGGCCACTTCCGGGCCACTTCCGGGCCACTTCCGGGCCACTTCCGGGCCACTTCTGGGCCTCTTCCGGGCCACTTCCGGGCCACTTCCGGGCCACTTACGGGCCACTTCCGGGCCACTTCCGGGCCACTTCCGGGCCACTTCCGGGCCACTTCCGGGCCACTTCCGGGCCACTTCCGGGCCACTTCCGGGCCACTTCCGGGCCTCTTCCGGGCCACTTCCGGGCCACTTCCGGGCCACTTCCGGGCCACTTCCGGGCGTCTTCCGGGCCACTTTCGAGCCACTTCTGGGCCACTTTCCGGGCCACTTTCCGGGCCACTTTCCGGGCCACTTCCGGGCCACTTCCGGGCCACTTCCGGGCCACTTCCGGGCCACTTCCGGGCCACTTCCGGGCCACTTCCGGGCCTCTTCCGGGCCACTTCCGGGCCACTTCCGGGCCTCTTCCGGGCCACTTCCGGGCCACTTCCGGGCCCCTTCCGGGCCACTTCCGGGCCACTTCCGGGCCCCTTCCGGGCCACTTCCGGGCCACTTCCGGGCCACTTCCGGGCCACTTCCGGGCCACTTCCGGGCCACTTCCGGGCCCCTTCCGGGACACTTCCGGGCCACTTCCGGGCCCCTTCCGGGCCACTTCCGGGCCACTTCCGGGCCACTTCCGGGCCACTTCCGGGCCACTTCCGGGCCACTTCCGGGCCACTTCCGGGCCACTTCCGGGCCACTTCCGGGCCACTTTCCGGGCCACTTTCCGGGCCACTTCCGGGCCACTTTCCGGGCCACTTCCGGGCCACTTCCGGGCCACTTCCGGGCCACTTCCGGGCCTCTTCCGGGCCACTTCCGGGCCACTTCCGGGCCACTTCCGGGCCACTTCCGGGCCACTTCCGGGCCACTTCCGGGCCACTTCCGGGCCACTTCCGGGCCACTTCTGGGCCTCTTCCGGGCCACTTCCGGGCCACTTCCGGGCCACTTACGGGCCACTTCCGGGCCACTTCCGGGCCACTTCCGGGCCACTTCCGGGCCACTTCCGGGCCACTTCCGGGCCACTTCCGGGCCACTTCCGGGCCACTTCCGGGCCTCTTCCGGGCCACTTCCGGGCCACTTCCGGGCCACTTCCGGGCCACTTCCGGGCGTCTTCCGGGCCACTTTCGAGCCACTTCTGGGCCACTTTCCGGGCCACTTTCCGGGCCACTTTCCGGGCCACTTCCGGGCCACTTCCGGGCCACTTCCGGGCCACTTCCGGGCCACTTCCGGGCCACTTCCGGGCCACTTCCGGGCCTCTTCCGGGCCACTTCCGGGCCAATTCCGGGCCACTTCCGGGCCACTTCCGGGCCACTTCCGGGCCACTTCCGGGACACTTTCCGGGACACTTCCGGGCCACTTCGAGACACTTCGGGCCACTTCCGGGCCACTTCCGGGCCACTTCCGGGCCCTTCCGGGCCACTTCCGGGCCACTTCCGGGCCTCTTCCGGGCCACTTCCGGGCCACTTCCGGGCCACTTCCGGGCCACTTCCGGGCGTCTTCCGGGCCACTTTCGAGCCACTTCTGGGCCACTTTCCGGGCCACTTTCCGGGCCACTTCCGGGCCACTTCCGGGCCACTTCCGGGCCACTTCCGGGCCACTTCCGGGCCACTTCCGGGCCACTTCCGGGCCACTTCCGGGCCACTTCCGGGCCACTTCCGGGCCACTTCCGGGCCACTTCCGGGCCACTTCCGGGCCACTTCCGGGCCACTTCTGGGCCTCTTCCGGGCCACTTCCGGGCCACTTCCGGGCCACTTCCGGGCCACTTCCGGGCCACTTCCGGGCCACTTCCGGGCCACTTCCGGGCCACTTCCGGGCCACTTCCGGGCCACTTCCGGGCCACTTCCGGGCCACTTCCGGGCCACTTCCGGGCCCCTTCCGGGCCACTTCCGGGCCACTTCCGGGCCCCTTCCGGGCCACTTCCGGGCCACTTCCGGGCCACTTCCGGGCCACTTCCGGGCCACTTCCGGGCCACTTCCGGGCCCCTTCCGGGACACTTCCGGGCCACTTCCGGGCCCCTTCCGGGCCACTTCCGGGCCACTTCCGGGCCACTTCCGGGCCACTTCCGGGCCACTTCCGGGCCACTTCCGGGCCACTTCCGGGCCACTTCCGGGCAACTTCCGGGCCACTTTCCGGGCCACTTTCCAGGCCACTTCCGGGCCACTTTCCGGGCCACTTCCGGGCCACTTCCGGGCCACTTCCGGGCCACTTCCGGGCCTCTTCCGGGCCACTTCCGGGCCACTTCCGGGCCACTTCCGGGCCACTTCCGGGCCACTTCCGGGCCACTTCCGGGCCACTTCCGGGCCACTTCCGGGCCACTTCCGGGCCACTTCCGGGCCACTTCTGGGCCACTTCCGGGCGTCTTCCGGGCCACTTCTGGGCCACTTCCGGGCCTCTTTTGGGCCACTTCCGGGCCACTTCCGGGCCACTTACGGGCCACTTCCGGGCCACTTCCGGGCCACTTCCGGGCCACTTCCGGGCCACTTCCGGGCCACTTCCGGGCCACTTCCGGGCCACTTCCGGGCCACTTCCGGGCCACTTACGGGCCACTTCCGGGCCACTTCCGGGCCACTTCCGGGCCACTTCCGGGCCACTTCCGGGCCACTTCCGGGCCACTTCCGGGCCACTTCCGGGCCACTTCCGGGCCTCTTTTGGGCCACTTCCGGGCCACTTCCGGGCCACTTCCGGGCCACTTCCGGGCGTCTTCCGGGCCACTTTCGAGCCACTTCTGGGCCACTTTCCGGGCCACTTTCCGGGCCACTTTCCGGGCCACTTCCGGGCCACTTCCGGGCCCCTTCCGGGCCACTTCCGGGCCACTTCCGGGCCACTTCCGGGCCACTTCCGGGCCACTTCCGGGCCACTTCCGGGCCCCTTCCGGGACACTTCCGGGCCACTTCCGGGCCCCTTCCGGGCCACTTCCGGGCCACTTCCGGGCCACTTCCGGGCCACTTCCGGGCCACTTCCGGGCCACTTCCGGGCCACTTCCGGGCCACTTCCGGGCAACTTCCGGGCCACTTTCCGGGCCACTTTCCAGGCCACTTCCGGGCCACTTTCCGGGCCACTTCCGGGCCACTTCCGGGCCACTTCCGGGCCACTTCCGGGCCTCTTCCGGGCCACTTCCGGGCCACTTCCGGGCCACTTCCGGGCCACTTCCGGGCCACTTCCGGGCCACTTCCGGGCCACTTCCGGGCCACTTCCGGGCCACTTCCGGGCCACTTCCGGGCCACTTCTGGGCCTCTTCCGGGCCACTTCCGGGCCACTTCCGGGCCACTTACGGGCCACTTCCGGGCCACTTCCGGGCCACTTCCGGGCCACTTCCGGGCCACTTCCGGGCCACTTCCGGGCCACTTCCGGGCCACTTCCGGGCCACTTCCGGGCCACTTCCGGGCCTCTTTTGGGCCACTTCCGGGCCACTTCCGGGCCACTTCCGGGCCACTTCCGGGCGTCTTCCGGGCCACTTTCGAGCCACTTCTGGGCCACTTTCCGGGCCACTTTCCGGGCCACTTTCCGGGCCACTTCCGGGCCACTTCCGGGCCACTTCCGGGCCACTTCCGGGCCACTTCCGGGCCACTTCCGGGCCACTTCCGGGCCTTTTCCGGGCCACTTCCGGGCCAATTCCGGGCCACTTCCGGGCCACTTCCGGGCCACTTCCGGGCCACTTCCGGGACACTTTCCGGGACACTTCCGGGCCACTTCGAGACACTTCGGGCCACTTCCGGGCCACTTCCGGGCCACTTCCGGGCCCCTTCCGGGCCACTTCCGGGCCACTTCCGGGCCTCTTCCGGGCCACTTCCGGGCCACTTCCGGGCCACTTCCGGGCCACTTCCGGGCGTCTTCCGGGCCACTTTCGAGCCACTTCTGGGCCACTTTCCGGGCCACTTTCCGGGCCACTTTCCGGGCCACTTCCGGGCCACTTCCGGGCCACTTCCGGGCCACTTCCGGGCCACTTCCGGGCCACTTCCGGGCCACTTCCGGGCCACTTCCGGGCCACTTCCGGGCCACTTCCGGGCCACTTCCGGGCCACTTCCGGGCCACTTCCGGGCCACTTCCGGGCCACTTCCGGGCCACTTCTGGGCCTCTTCCGGGCCACTTCCGGGCCACTTCCGGGCCACTTACGGGCCACTTCCGGGCCACTTCCGGGCCACTTCCGGGCCACTTCCGGGCCACTTCTGGGCCACTTCCGGGCCACTTCCGGGCCACTTCCGGGCCACTTCCGGGCCCCTTCCGGGCCACTTCCGGGCAACTTCCGGGCCCCTTCCGGGCCACTTCCGGGCCACTTCCGGGCCACTTCCGGGCCACTTCCGGGCCACTTCCGGGCCACTTCCGGGCCCCTTCCGGGACACTTCCGGGCCACTTCCGGGCCCCTTCCGGGCCACTTCCGGGCCACTTCCGGGCCACTTCCGGGCCACTTCCGGGCCACTTCCGGGCCACTTCCGGGCCACTTCCGGGCCACTTCCGGGCCACTTCCGGGCCACTTTCCGGGCCACTTTCCGGGCCACTTCCGGGCCACTTTCCGGGCCACTTTCCGGGCCACTTCCGGGCCACTTCCGGGCCACTTCCGGGCCACTTCCGGGCCACTTCCGGGCCACTTCCGGGCCACTTCCGGGCCACTTCCGGGCCACTTCCGGGCCACTTCCGGGCCACTTCCGGGCCACTTCCGGGCCACTTCCGGGCCACTTCTGGGCCTCTTCCGGGCCACTTCCGGGCCACTTCCGGGCCACTTACGGGCCACTTCCGGGCCACTTCCGGGCCACTTCCGGGCCACTTCCGGGCCACTTCCGGGCCACTTCCGGGCCACTTCCGGGCCACTTCCGGGCCACTTCCGGGCCTCTTCCGGGCCACTTCCGGGCCACTTCCGGGCCACTTCCGGGCCACTTCCGGGCGTCTTCCGGGCCACTTTCGAGCCACTTCTGGGCCACTTTCCGGGCCACTTTCCGGGCCACTTTCCGGGCCACTTCCGGGCCACTTCCGGGCCACTTCCGGGCCACTTCCGGGCCACTTCCGGGCCACTTCCGGGCCACTTCCGGGCCTCTTCCGGGCCACTTCCGGGCCACTTCCGGGCCTCTTCCGGGCCACTTCCGGGCCACTTCCGGGCCCCTTCCGGGCCACTTCCGGGCCACTTCCGGGCCCCTTCCGGGCCACTTCCGGGCCACTTCCGGGCCACTTCCGGGCCACTTCCGGGCCACTTCCGGGCCACTTCCGGGCCCCTTCCGGGACACTTCCGGGCCACTTCCGGGCCCCTTCCGGGCCACTTCCGGGCCACTTCCGGGCCACTTCCGGGCCACTTCCGGGCCACTTCCGGGCCACTTCCGGGCCACTTCCGGGCCACTTCCGGGCCACTTCCGGGCCACTTTCCGGGCCACTTTCCGGGCCACTTCCGGGCCACTTTCCGGGCCACTTTCCGGGCCACTTCCGGGCCACTTCCGGGCCACTTCCGGGCCTCTTCCGGGCCACTTCCGGGCCACTTCCGGGCCACTTCCGGGCCACTTCCGGGCCACTTCCGGGCCACTTCCGGGCCACTTCCGGGCCACTTCCGGGCCACTTCTGGGCCTCTTCCGGGCCACTTCCGGGCCACTTCCGGGCCACTTACGGGCCACTTCCGGGCCACTTCCGGGCCACTTCCGGGCCACTTCCGGGCCACTTCCGGGCCACTTCCGGGCCACTTCCGGGCCACTTCCGGGCCACTTCCGGGCCTCTTCCGGGCCACTTCCGGGCCACTTCCGGGCCACTTCCGGGCAACTTCCGGGCGTCTTCCGGGCCACTTTCGAGCCACTTCTGGGCCACTTTCCGGGCCACTTTCCGGGCCACTTTCCGGGCCACTTCCGGGCCACTTCCGGGCCACTTCCGGGCCACTTCCGGGCCACTTCCGGGCCACTTCCGGGCCACTTCCGGGCCTCTTCCGGGCCACTTCCGGGCCAATTCCGGGCCACTTCCGGGCCACTTCCGGGCCACTTCCGGGCCACTTCCGGGACACTTTCCGGGACACTTCCGGGCCACTTCGAGACACTTCGGGCCACTTCCGGGCCACTTCCGGGCCACTTCCGGGCCCCTTCCGGGCCACTTCCGGGCCACTTCCGGGCCTCTTCCGGGCCACTTCCGGGCCACTTCCGGGCCACTTCCGGGCCACTTCCGGGCGTCTTCCGGGCCACTTTCGAGCCACTTTCCGGGCCACTTTCCGGGCCACTTTCCGGGCCACTTTCCGGGCCACTTCCGGGCCACTTCCGGGCCACTTCCGGGCCACTTCCGGGCCACTTCCGGGCCACTTCCGGGCCACTTCCGGGCCACTTCCGGGCCACTTCCGGGCCACTTCCGGGCCACTTCTGGGCCTCTTCCGGGCCACTTCCGGGCCACTTCCGGGCCACTTCCGGGCCACTTCCGGGCCACTTCCGGGCCACTTCCGGGCCACTTCTGGGCCACTTCCGGGCCACTTCCGGGCCACTTCCGGGCCACTTCCGGGCCACTTCCGGGCCACTTCCGGGCCACTTCCGGGCCACTTCCGGGCCACTTCCGGGCCTCTTCCGGGCCACTTCCGGGCCAATTCCGGGCCACTTCCGGGCCACTTCCGGGCCACTTCCGGGCCACTTCCGGGACACTTTCCGGGACACTTCCGGGCCACTTCGAGACACTTCGGGCCACTTCCGGGCCACTTCCGGGCCACTTCCGGGCCCCTTCCGGGCCACTTCCGGGCCACTTCCGGGCCTCTTCCGGGCCACTTCCGGGCCACTTCCGGGCCACTTCCGGGCCACTTCCGGGCGTCTTCCGGGCCACTTTCGAGCCACTTTCCGGGCCACTTTCCGGGCCACTTTCCGGGCCACTTTCCGGGCCACTTCCGGGCCACTTCCGGGCCACTTCCGGGCCACTTCCGGGCCACTTCCGGGCCACTTCCGGGCCACTTCCGGGCCACTTCCGGGCCACTTCCGGGCCACTTCTGGGCCTCTTCCGGGCCACTTCCGGGCCACTTCCGGGCCACTTCCGGGCCACTTCCGGGCCACTTCCGGGCCACTTCCGGGCCACTTCTGGGCCACTTCCGGGCCACTTCCGGGCCACTTCCGGGCCACTTCCGGGCCACTTCCGGGCCACTTCCGGGCCACTTCCGGGCCACTTCCGGGCCACTTCCGGGCCACTTCCGGGCCACTTCCGGGCCACTTCCGGGCCACTTCCGGGCCACTTCCGGGCCCCTTCCGGGACACTTCCGGGCCACTTCCGGGCCCCTTCCGGGCCACTTCCGGGCCACTTCCGGGCCACTTCCGGGCCACTTCCGGGCCACTTCCGGGCCACTTCCGGGCCACTTCCGGGCCACTTCCGGGCCACTTTCCGGGCCACTTTCCGGGCCACTTCCGGGCCACTTTCCGGGCCACTTCCGGGCCACTTCCGGGCCACTTCCGGGCCACTTCCGGGCCTCTTCCGGGCCACTTCCGGGCCACTTCCGGGCCACTTCCGGGCCACTTCCGGGCCACTTCCGGGCCACTTCCGGGCCACTTCCGGGCCACTTCCGGGTCACTTCCGGGCCACTTCCGGGCCACTTCCGGGCCTCTTCCGGGCCACTTCCGGGCCACTTCCGGGCCACTTACGGGCCACTTCCGGGCCACTTCCGGGCCACTTCCGGGCCACTTCCGGGCCACTTCCGGGCCACTTCCGGGCCACTTCCGGGCCACTTCCGGGCCCCTTCCGGGCCACTTCCGGGCCACTTCCGGGCCACTTCCGGGCCCCTTCCGGGCCACTTCCGGGCCACTTCCGGGCCACTTCCGGGCCACTTCCGGGCCACTTCCGGATCACTTCCGGGCCACTTCCGGGCCACTTCCGGGCCACTTTCCGGGCCACTTTCCGGGCCACTTCCGGGCCACTTTCCGGGCCACTTCCGTGCCACTTCCGGGCCACTTCCGGGGTTCCCTTAAACGTCAACCCTTTAAACACAACCTTTAAACGCCAACCGTTTAAACACCACCAACCCTTAAACGCCAACCCTTTGAACACACCTTTTAACGCCAACCGTTTAAACACCACCAACCCTTAAACGCCAACCCTTTAAACACAACCTTTAAACACCAAACGTTTAAACACCACAAACCCTTAAACGCCAACCCTTTAAACACAACCTTTAAACGCCAACCGTTTAAACACCACCAACCCTTAAACGCCAACCCTTTAAACACAACCTTTAAACGCCAACCGTTTAAACACAACCTTTAAACACCAACCCTTTAAACACAACCTTTAAACGCCAACCGTTTAAACACCACCAACCCTTAAACGCCAACCCTTTAATCACAACCTTTAAACGCCAACCCTTTAAACACCACCAACCCTTAAACGCCAACCCTTTAATCACAACCTTTAAACGCCAACCGTTTAAACACCACCAACCCTTAAACGCCAACCCTTTAAACACAACCTTTAAACGCCAACCGTTTAAACACCACCAACCCTTAAACGCCAACCCTTTAAACACAACCTTTAAACGCCAACCGTTTAAACACAACCTTTAAACACCAACCCTTTAAACACAACCTTTAAACGCCAACCGTTTAAACACCACCAACCCTTAAACGCCAACCCTTTAATCACAACCTTTAAACGCCAACCCTTTAAACACCACCAACCCTTAAACGCCAACCCTTTAAACACAACCTTTAAACGCCAACCGTTTAAACACCACCAACCCTTAAACGCCAACCCTTTAAACACAACCTTTAAACGCCAACCGTTTAAACACCACCAACCCTTAAACGCCAACCCTTTAATCACAACCTTTAAACGCCAACCGTTTAAACACCACCAACCCTTAAACGCCAACCCTTTAAACACAACCTTTAAAGGCCAACCCTTTAAACACCACCAAACCCTTAAACACCAACCCTTTAAACACAACCTTTAAACGCCAACCGTTTAAAACACCACCAACCCTTAAACGCCAACCCTTTAAACACAACCTTTAAAGGCCAACCGTTTAAACACCACCAAACCCTTAAACACCAACAATTTAAACACAACCTTTAAACGCCAACCGTTTAAACACCACCAACCCTTAAACGCCAACCCTTTAAACACAACCTTTAAACGCCAACCGTTTAAACACCACCAACCCTTAAACGCCAAACCTTTAAACAACCTTTAAACGCCAACCGTTTAAACACCACCAAACCCTTAAACGCCAACCCTTTAAACACAACCTTTAAACACCAACCCTTTAAACACAACCTTTAAACGCCAACCGTTTAAACACCACCAACCCTTAAACGCCAACCCTTTAAACACAACCTTTAAACGCCAACCGTTTAAACACCACCAACCCTTAAACGCCAACCCTTTAAACACAACCTTTAAACGCCAACCGTTTAAACACCACCAACCCTTAAACGCCAACCCTTTAAACACAACCTTTAAACGCCAACCCTTTAAACACCACCAACCCTTAAACGCCTCCCCTTTAAACACAACCTTTAAACGCCAACCGTTTAAGTACCACCAACCCTTAAACACCAACCCTTTAAACACAACCTATAAACGCCAACCGTTTAAACACCACCAACCCTTAAACGCCCAACCCTTTAAACACAACCTTTAAACGCCAACCGTTTAAACACCACCAACCCTTAAACGACAACCCTTCAAACACAACCTTTAAACGCCAACCGTTTAAACACCACCAACCCTTAAACGCCAACCCTTTAAACACAACCTTTAAAGGCCAACCGTTTAAACACCACCAAACCCTTAAACACCAACCCTTTAAACACAACCTTTAAACGCCAACCGTTTAAAACACCACCAACCATTAAACGCCAACCCTTTAAACACAACCTTTAAACGCCAACCGTTTAAACACCACCAACCCTTAAACGCCAACCCTTTAAACACAACCTTTAAACGCCAACCGTTTTAAACACCACCAACCCTTAAACGCCAACCCTTCAAACACAACCTTTAAACGCCAACCGTTTAAACACCACCAAACCCTTAAACACCAACCCCTTAAACACAATCTTTAAACGCCAACCGTTTAAACACCACCAACCCTTAAACGCCAACCCTTTAAACACAACCTTTAAACGCCAACCGTTTAAGTACCACCCACCCTTAAACACAAACCCTTCAAACACAACCTTTAAACGCCAACCGTTTAAACACAACCAACCCTTAATCGCCAACCCTTTAAACACAACCTTTAAACGCCAACCGTTTAAACACCACCAACCCTTAAACGCCAAACCTTTAAACACAACCTTTAAAGGCCAACCGTTTAAAACACCACCAAACCCTTAAACGCCAACCCTTTAAACACAACCTTTAAACACCAACCCTTTAAACACAACCTTTAAACGCCAACCGTTTAAACACCACCAACCCTTAAACGCCAACCCTTTAAACACAACCTTTAAACGCCAACCCTTTAAACACCACCAACCCTTAAACGCCAACCCTTTAAACACAACCTTTAAACGCCAACCGTTTAAGTACCACCAACCCTTAAACGCCAAACCTTTAAACACAACCTTTAAAGGCCAACCGTTTAAACACCACCAAACCCTTAAACGCCAACCCTTTAAACACAACCTTTAAACACCAACCCTGTAAACACAACCTTTAAACGCCAACCGTTTAAACACCACCAACCCTTAAACGCCAACCCTTTAAACACAACCTTTAAACGCCAACCGTTTAAACACCACCAACCCTTAAACGCCAACCCTTTAAACACAACCTTTAAACGCCAACCCTTTAAACACCACCAACCCTTAAACGCCAACCCTTTAAACACAACCTTTAAACGCCAACCGTTTAAGTACCACCAACCCTTAAACACCAACCCTTTAAACACAACCTTTAAACGCCAACCGTTAAAACACCACCAACCCTTAAACGCCAACCCTTTAAACACAACCTTTAAACGCCAACCGTTTAAACACCACCAACCCTTAAACGCCAACCCTTTAAACACAACCTTTAAACGCCAACCGTTTAAACACCACCAACCCTTAAACGCCAACCCTTCAAACACAACCTTTAAACGCCAACCGTTTAAACACCACCAAACCCTTAAACACCAACCCCTTAAACACAATCTTTAAACGCCAACCGTTTAAACACCACCAACCCTTAAACGCCAACCCTTTAAACACAACCTTTAAACGCCAACCGTTTAAACACCATCAACCCTTAAACGCCAAACCTTTAAACACAACCTTTAAACGCCAACCGTTTAAACACCACCAAACCCATAAACGCCAACCCTTTAAACACAACCTTTAAACACCAACCCTTTAAAACACAACCTTTAAACGCCAACCGTTTAAACACCACCAACCCTTAAACGCCAACCCTTTAAACACAACCTTTAAACGCCAACTGTTTAAACACCACCAACCCTTAAACGCCAACCCTTTAAACACAACCCTTAACGCCAACCGTTTAAACACCACCAACCCTTAAACGCCAACCCTTTAAACACAACCTTTAAACGCCAACCCTTTAAACACCACCATCCCTTAAACGCCAACCCTTTAAACACAACCTTTAAAGGGCCAACCGTTTAAACACCACCAAACCCTTAAACACCAACCCTTTAAACACAACCTTTAAACGCCAACCGGTAAAACACCACCAACCCTTAAACGCCAACCCTTTAAACACAACCTTTAAACGCCAACCGTTTAAACACCACCAACCCTTAAACGCCAAACCTTTAAACACAACCTTTAAACGCCAACCGTTTAAACACCACCAACCCTTAAACGCCAACCCTTCAAACACAACCTTTAAACGCCAACCGTTTAAACACCACCAAACCCTTAAACACCAACCCCTTAAACACAATCTTTAAACGCCAACCGTTTAAACACCACCAACCCTTAAACGCCAACCCTTTAAACACAACCTTTAAACGCCAACCGTTTAAGTACCACCCACCCTTAAACACAAACCCTTCAAACACAACCTTTAAACGCCAACCGTTTTAAACACAACCAACCCTTAATCGCCAACCCTTTAAACACAACCTTTAAACGCCAACCGTTTAAACACCACCAACCCTTAAACGCCAAACCTTTAAACACAACCTTTAAAGGCCAACCGTTTAAACACCACCAAACCCTTAAACGCCAACCCTTTAAACACAACCTTTAAACACCAACCCTTTAAACACAACCTTTAAACGCCAACCGTTTAAACACCACCAACCCTTAAACGCCAACCCTTTAAACACAACCTTTAAACGCCAACCCTTTAAACACCACCAACCCTTAAACGCCAACCCTTTAAACACAACCTTTAAACGCCAACCGTTTAAGTACCACCAACCCTTAAACGCCAAACCTTTAAACACAACCTTTAAAGGCCAACCGTTTAAACACCACCAAACCCTTAAACGCCAACCCTTTAAACACAACCTTTAAACACCAACCCTGTAAACACAACCTTTAAACGCCAACCGTTTAAACACCACCAACCCTTAAACGCCAACCCTTTAAACACAACCTTTAAACGCCAACCGTTTAAAACACCACCAAACCCTTAAACGCCAACCCTTTAAACACAACCTTTAAACGCCAACCCTTTAAACACCACCAACCCTTAAACGCCAACCCTTTAAACACAACCTTTAAACGCCAACCGTTTAAGTACCACCAACCCTTAAACACCAACCCTTTAAACACAACCTTTAAACGCCAACCGTTAAAACACCACCAACCCTTAAACGCCAACCCTTTAAACACAACCTTTAAACGCCAACCGTTTAAACACCACCAACCCTTAAACGCCAACCCTTTAAACACAACCTTTAAACGCCAACCGTTTAAACACCACCAACCCTTAAACGCCAACCCTTCAAACACAACCTTTAAACGCCAACCGTTTAAACACCACCAAACCCTTAAACACCAACCCCTTAAACACAATCTTTAAACGCCAACCGTTTAAACACCACCAACCCTTAAACGCCAACCCTTTAAACACAACCTTTAAACGCCAACCGTTTAAACACCATCAACCCTTAAACGCCAAACCTTTAAACACAACCTTTAAACGCCAACCGTTTAAACACCACCAAACCCATAAACGCCAACCCTTTAAACACAACCTTTAAACACCAACCCTTTAAACACAACCTTTAAACGCCAACCGTTTAAACACCACCAACCCTTAAACGCCAACCCTTTAAACACAACCTTTAAACGCCAACTGTTTAAACACCACCAACCCTTAAACGCCAACCCTTTAAACACAACCCTTAACGCCAACCGTTTAAACACCACCAACCCTTAAACGCCAACCCTTTAAACACAACCTTTAAACGCCAACCCTTTAAACACCACCATCCCTTAAACGCCAACCCTTTAAACACAACCTTTAAACGCCAACCGTTTAAGCACCACCAACCCTTAAACACCAACCCTTTAAACACAACCTTTAAACGCCAACCGGTAAAACACCACCAACCCTTAAACGCCAACCCTTTAAACACAACCTTTAAACGCCAACCGTTTAAACACCACCAACCCTTAAACGCCAAACCTTTAAACACAACCTTTAAACGCCAACCGTTTAAACACCACCAAACCCTTAAACGCCAACCCTTCAAACACAACCTTTAAACACCAACCCTTTAAACACAACCTTTAAACGACAACCGTTTAAAACACCACCAACCCTTAAACGCCAACCCTTTAAACACAACTTTTAAACGCCAACCGTTTAAACACCACCAACCCTTAAACGCCATCCCTTTAAACACAACCTTTAAACGCCAACCGTTTTAAACACCACCAACCCTTAAACGCCAACCCTTTAAACACAACCGTTAAACGCCAAACGTTTAAATATCACCATCCCTTAAACGCCAAGCCTTTAAACACAACCTTTAAACGCCAACCGTTTTAAACACCACCAACCCTTAAACGCCAACCCTTTAAACACAACCTTTAAACGCCAACCGTTTAAACACCACCAACCCTTAAACGCCAACCCTTTAAACACAACCTTTAAACGCCAACCCTTTAAACACAACCTTTCAACGCCAACCGTTTAAACACCACCAACCCTTAAACTCGAACCCTTTAAACACAACCTTTAAACGCCAACCGTTTAAACACCACCAACCCTTAAACGCCAACCCTTTAAACACAACATTAAACACAACCCTTAAACGGCAACCATTTAAACGCAACCATTAAGAGTTGGCGTTTAACGGTTGTGTTTAAAGGGTTGGCGTTAAAGGGTTGGTGGTGTTTAAACGGTTGGCGTTTAAAGGTTGTGTTTAAAGGGTTCGAGTTTAAGGGTTGGTGGTGTTTAAAAGGTTGGCGTTTAAAGGTTGTGTTTAAAGGGTTGGCGTTTAAGGGTTGGTGGTGTTTAAACGGTTGGCGTTTAAAGGTTGTGTTTAAATGGTGGGCGTTTAAGGGTTGTGTTTAAACGGAACCCCGGAAGTAGCCCGGAAGTAGCCCGGAAGTAGCCCGGAAGTAGCCCGGAAGTAGCCCGGAAGTGGCCCGGAAGTGGCCCGGAAGTAGCCCGGAAGTAGCCCGGAAGTGGCCCGGAAGTGGCCCGGAAGTAGCCCAGAAGGTAGCCCGGGAAGTGGACCGGAAGTAGCCCGGAAGTAGCCCGGAAGTGGCCCGCAAGTGGCCCCGAAGTGGCCCGGAAGTGGCCCCGAAAGTAGCCCGGAAGTAGCCCGGAAGTGGCCCGGAAGTGGCCCCGAAGTGGCCCGGAAGTGGCCCGGAAGTAGCCCAGAAGTAGCCCGGAAGTAGCCCGGAAGTAGCCCGGAAGTGGCCCGGAAGTGGCCCCGGAAGTGGCCCGGAAGTGGCCCGGAAGTGGTCCGGAAGTGGCCCGGAAGTGGTCCGGAAGTGGCCCGGAAAGTAGCCCGGAAGTAGCCCGGAGGTAGCCCGGTGGTAGCCCGGAAGTAGCCCGGAAGTGGCCCGGAAGTGGCCCGGAAGTGGTCCGGAAGTGGCCCGGAAGTGGGCCGGAAGTGGCCCGGAAGTGGGCCCGGAAGTGGCCCGGAAGTGGCCCGGAAGTAGCCCGGAAGTGGCCCGGAAGTGGCCCGGAAGTGGCCCGGAAGTAGCCGGAAGTAGCCCGGAAGTAGCCCGGAGGTAGCCCGGAGGTAGCCCGGAAGTAGCTCGGAAGTGGCCCGGAAGTGGCCCGGAAGTAGCCCGGAAGTGGCCCGGAAACTGGCCCGGAAGTGGCCCGGAAGTGGCCCGGAAAGTTGCCCGGAAGTGGCCCGGAAGTGGCCCGGAAGTAGCCCGGAGGGTAGCCCGGAAGTAGCCCGGAAGTAGCCCGGAGGTAGCCCGGTGGTAGCCCGGAAGTAGCCCGGAAGTGGCCGGAAGTAGCCCGGAAGTGGCCCGGAAGTGGCCCGGAAGGTGGCCCGGAAGTGGCCCGGAAGTGCCCCATAAGTGGCCCGGAAGTGGCCCGGAAGTGGCCCGGAAGTGGCCAGGAAGTGGCGCGGAAGTAGCCCGGAAGTAGCCCGGAAGTGGCCCGGAAGTGGCCCGGAAAGTGGCTCGGAAGTGGCCTGGAAGTAGCCCGGAAGTAGCCCGGAAGTAGCCCGGAAGTAGCCCGGAAGTGCCCGGAAGTAGCCCAGAAGTAGCCCGGAGGTAGCCCGGAGGTAGCCCGGAAGTAGCCCGGAGGTATCCCGGTGGTAGCCCGGAAGTAGCCCGGAAGTGGCCCGGAAGTAGCCCGGAAGTGGCCCGGAAGTGGCCCGGAAGTGGCCCGGAAGTGGCCCGGAAGTGGCCCGGAAGTAGCCCGGAAGTAGCCCGGAAGTGCCCGGAAGTAGCCCGGAAGTAACCCGGAAGTAGCCCGGAAGTAGCCCGGAAGTAGCCCAGAAGTAGCCCGGAGGTAGCCCGGTGGTAGCCCGGAAGTAGCCCGGAAGTGGCCCGGAGGTAGCCCGGAAGTGGCCCGGAAGTGGCCCGGAAGTGGCTCGGAAGTGGCCCGGAAGTGGCCCGGAAGTGGCTCGGAAGTGGCCCCGGAAGTGGCCCGGAAGTGGCCCGGAAGTTGCCCGGAAGTGGCTCGGAAGTGGCCCGGAAGTGGCCCGGAAGTGGCCCGGAAGAGGCCCGGAGGTAGCCCGGTGGTAGCCCGGAAGTAGCCCGGAAGTGGCCCGGAAGTAGCCCGGAAGTGGCCCGGAAGTGGCCCGGAAGTGGCCCGGAAAGTGGCCCCGGAAGTGGCCCGGAAGTAGCCCGGAAGTAGCCCGGAAGTGCCCGGAAGTAGCCCGGAAGTAGCCCGGAAGTAGCCCGGAAGTAGCCCGGAAGTAGCCCGGAAGTAGCCCGGAGGTAGCCCGGAAGTAGCCCAGAAGTAGCCCGGAGGTAGCCCCGGTGCCGTAGCCCGGAAGTAGCCCGGAAGTGGCCCGGAAGTAGCCCGGAAGTGGCCCGGAAGTGGCCCGGAAAGTGGCCCGGAAGTGGCCCGGAAGTGGCCCGGAAGTGGCCCGGAAGTTGCCCGGAAGTGGCCCGGAAGTGGCCCGGAAGTGGCCCGGAAGTGGCCCGGAAGTGGCCCGGAAGTAGCCCGGAAGTGGCCCGGAAAGTGGCCCGGAAGTGGCCCGGAAGTGGCCCGGAAGTGGCCCGGAAGTGGCCCGGAAAGTGGCCCGAAAGTGGCCCGGAAGTGGCCCGGAAGTGGCCCGGAAGTGGCCCGGAAGTAGCCCGGAAGTGGCCCGGAGGTAGCCCGGTGGTAGCCCGGAAGTAGCCCGGGAAGTGGCCCGGAAGTGGCCCGGAAGTGGTCCGGAAGTGGCCCGGAAGTGGCCCGGAAGTGGCCCGGAAGTGGCCCGGAAGTAGCCCGGAAGTGGCCCGGAAGTGGCCCGGAAGTGGCCCGGAAGTAGCCCGGAAGTAGCCCGGAAGTAGCCCGGAGGTAGCCCGGAGGTAGCCCGGAGGTAGCCCGGAAGTAGCCCGGAAGTGGCCCGGAAGTGGCCCGGAAGTAGCCCGGAAGTGGCCCGGAACTTGCCCGCAAGTGGCCCGGAAGTGGGCCCGGAAGTTGCCCGGAAGTGGCCCGGAAGTGGCCCGGAAGTAGCCCGGAGGTAGCCCGGAAGTAGCCCGGAAGTAGCCCGGAGGTAGCCCGGTGGTAGCCCGGAAGTAGCCCGGAAGTGGCCCGGAAGTAGCCCGGAAGTGGCCCGGAAGTGGCCCGAAGTGGCCCGGAAAGTGGCCCGGAAGTGCCCCATAAGTGGCCCGGAAGTGGCCCGGGAAGTGGCCCGGAAGTAGCCCGGAAGTAGCCCGGAAGTAGCCCGGAAGTAGCCCGGAAGTGGCCCGGAAGTGGCCCCGGAAGTAGCCCGGAAGTGGCCCGGAAGTGGCCCGGAAGTGGCCCGGAAGTAGCCCAGAAGTAGCCCGGAAGTGGACCGGAAGTAGCCCGGAAGTGGCCCGGAAGTGGCCCGCAAGTGGCCCCGAAGTGGCCCGGAAGTGGCCCGAAAGTAGCCCGGAAGTAGCCCGGAAGTGGCCCGGAAGTGGCCCCGAAGTGGCCCGGAAGTGGCCCGGAAGTAGCCCAGAAGTAGCCCGGAAGTAGCCCGGAAGTAGCCCGGAAGTGGCCCGGAAGTGGCCCGGAAGTGGCCCGGAAGTGGCCCGGAAGTGGTCCGGAAGTGGCCCGGAAGTGGTCCGGAAGTGGCCCGGAAGTAGCCCGGAAGTAGCCCGGAGGTAGCCCGGTGGTAGCCCGGAAGTAGCCCGGAAGTGGCCCGGAAGTGGCCCGGAAGTGGTCCGGAAAGTGGCCCGGAAGTGGGCCGGAAGTGGCCCGGAAGTGGCCCGGAAGTGGCCCGGAAGTGGCCCGGAAGTGGCCCGGAAGTAGCCCGGAAGTGGCCCGGAAGTGGCCCGGAAGTGGCCCGGAAGTAGCCCGGAAGTAGCCCGGAAGTAGCCCGGAGGTAGCCCGGAGGTAGCCCGGAAGTAGCTCGGAAGTGGCCCGGAAGTGGCCCGGAAGTAGCCCGGAAGTGGCCCGGAACTGGCCCGGAAGTGGCCCGGAAGTGGCCCGGAAGTTGCCCGGAAGTGGCCCGGAAGTGGCCCGGAAGTAGCCCGGAGGTAGCCCGGAAGTAGCCCGGAAGTAGCCCGGAGGTAGCCCGGTGGTAGCCCGGAAGTAGCCCGGAAGTGGCCCGGAAGTAGCCCGGAAGTGGCCCGGAAGTGGCCCGGAAGTGGCCCGGAAGTGGCCCGGAAGTGCCCCATAAGTGGCCCGGAAGTGGCCCGGAAGTGGCCCGGAAGTGGCCCGGAAGTGGCCAGGAAGTGGCGCGAAGTAGCCCGGAAGTAGCCCGGAAGTGGCCCGGAAGTGGCCCGGAAGTGGCCCGGAAGTGGCCTGGAAGTAGCCCGGAAGTAGCCCGGAAGTAGCCCGGAAGTAGCCCGGAAATGCCCGGAAGTAGCCCAGAAGTAGCCCGGAGGTAGCCCGGAGGTAGCCCGGAAGTAGCCCGGAGGGTAGCCCGGTGGTAGCCCGGAAGTAGCCCGGAAGTGGCCCGGAAGTAGCCCGGAAGTGGCCCGGAAGTGGCCCGGAAGTGGCCCGGAAGTGGCCCGGAAGTGGCCCGGAAGTAGCCCGGAAGTAGCCCGGAAGTGCCCGGAAGTAGCCCGGAAGTAACCCGGAAGTAGCCCGGAAAGTAGCCCGGAAGTAGCCCAGAAGTAGCCCGGAGGTAGCCCGGTGGGTAGCCCGGAAGTAGCCCGGAAGTGGCCCGGAGGTAGCCCGGAAGTGGGCCCGGAAGTGGCCCGGAAGTGGCTCGGAAGTGGCCCGGAAGTGGCCCGGAAGTGGCCCGGAAGTTTGCCCGGAAGTGGCTCGGAAGTGGCCCGGAAGTGGCCCGGAAGTGGCTCGGAAGTGGCCCGGAAGTGGCCCGGAAGTGGCCCGGAAGTTGCCCGGAAGTGGCTCGGAAGTGGCCCGGAAGTGGCCCGGAAGTGGCCCGGAAGAGGCCCGGAGGTAGCCCGGTGGTAGCCCGGAAGTAGCCCCCCCCCGGAAGTGGCCCGGAAGTAGCCCGGAAGTGGCCCGGAAGTGGCCCGGAAGTGGCCCGAAGTGGCCCGGAAGTGGCCCGGAAGTAGCCCGGAAGTAGCCCGGAAGTGCCCGGAAGTAGCCCGGAAGTAGCCCGGAAGTAGCCCGGAAAGTAGCCCGGAAGTAGCCCGGAAGTAGCCCGGAGGTAGCCCGGAAATAGCCCAGAAGTAGCCCCGGGAGGTAGCCCGGTGGGTAGCCCGGAAGTAGCCCGGAAGTGGGCCCGGAAGTAGCCCGGAAGTGGCCCGGAAGTGGCCCGGAAGTGGCCCGGAAGTGGCCCGGAAGTGGCCCGGAAGTGGCCCGGAAGTTTTGCCCCGGAAGTGGCCCGGAAGTGGCCCGGAAGTGGCCCGGAAGTGGCCCGGAATTTGGCCCGGAAGTGGCCCGGAGGTAGCCCGGTGGGTAGCCCGGAAGTAGCCCGGAAGTTGGGCCCGGAAGTAGCCCGGAAGTGGCCCGGAAGTGGCCCCGGAAGTGGCCCGGAAGTGGCCCGGAAGTGGCCCGAAAGTGGCCCGGAAGTGGCCCGGAAGTGGCCCGGAAGTGGCCCGGAAGTAGCCCGGAAGTGGCCCGGAGGTAGCCCGGTGGTAGCCCGGAAGTAGCCCGGAAGTGGCCCGGAAGTGGCCCGGAAGTGGTCCGGAAGTGGCCCGGAAGTGGGCCGGAAGTGGCCCGGAAGTGGCCCGGAAGTGGCCCGGAAGTGGCCCGGAAGTGGCCCGGAAGTAGCCCGGAAGTGGCCCGGAATGTGGCCCGGAAGTGGCCCGGAAGTAGCCCGGAAGTAGCCCGGAAGTAGCCCGGAGGTAGCCCGGAGGTAGCCCGGAAGTAGCCCGGAAGTGGCCCGGAAGTGGCCCGGAAGTAGCCCGGAAGTGGCCCGGAACTGGCCCGGAAGTGGCCCGGAAGTGGCCCGGAAGTTGCCCGGAAGTGGGCCCGGAAGTGGCCCGGAAGTAGCCCGGAGGTAGCCCGGAAGTAGCCCGGAAGTAGCCCGGAGGTAGCCCGGTGGTAGCCCGGAAGTAGCCCGGAAGTGGCCCGGAAGTAGCCCGGAAGTGGCCCGGAAGTGGCCCGGAAGTGGCCCGGAAGTGGCCCGGAAGTGCCCCATAAGTGGCCCGGAAGTGGCCCGGAAGTGGCCCGGAAGTGGCCCGGAAGTGGCCAGGAAGTGGCGCGGAAGTAGCCCGGAAGTAGCCCGGAAGTGGCCCGGAAGTGGCCCGGAAGTGGCCCGGAAGTGGCCTGGAAGTAGCCCGGAAGTAGCCCGGAAGTAGCCCGGAAGTAGCCCGGAAGTGCCCGGAAGTAGCCCAGAAGTAGCCCGGAGGTAGCCCGGAGGTTAGCCCGGAAGTAGCCCGGAGGTAGCCCGGTGGTAGCCCGGAAGTAGCCCGGAAGTGGCCCGGAAGTAGCCCGGAAGTGGCCCGGAAGTGGCCCGGAAGTGGCCGGAAGTGGGAAGTGGCCGGAAGTGGCCCGGAAGTAGCCCGAAGTAGCCCGGAAGTTGCCCGGAAGTAGCCCGGAAGTAACCCGGAAGTAGCCCGGAAGTAGCCGGAAATAGCCCGGAAGTAGCCCGGAAGTAGCCCAGAAGTAGCCCGGAGGTAGCCCGGTGGTAGCCCGGAAGTAGCCCGGAAGTGGCCCGGAGGTAGCCCGGAAGTGGCCCGGAAGTGGCCCGGAAGTGGCTCGGAAGTGGCCCGGAAGTGGCCCGGAAGTGGCCCGGAAGTTGCCCGGAAGTGGCTCGGAAGTGGCCCGGAAGTGTCCCCGGAAGTGGCTCGGAAGTGGCCCGGAGGTAGCCCGGTGGTAGCCCGGAATGTAGCCCGGAAGTGGCCCGGAAGTAGCCCGGAAATGGCCCGGAAGTGGCCCGGAAGTGGCCCGGAAGTGGCCCGGAAGTGGCCCGGAAGTAGCCCGGAAGAGTAGCCCGGAAGTAGCCCGGAAGTAGCCCGGAGGTAGCCCGGAAGTAGCCCAGAAGTAGCCCGGAGGTAGCCCGGTGGTAGCCCGGAAGTAGCCCGGAAGTGGCCCGGAAGTAGCCCGGAAGTGGCCCGGAAGTGGCCCGGAAGTGGCCCGGAAGTGGCCCGGAAGTGGCCCGGAAGTGGCCCGGAAGTGGCCCGGAAGTTGCCCGGAAGTGGCCCGGAAGTGGCCCGGAAGTGGCCCGGAAGTGGCCCGGAAGTGGCCCGGAGGTAGCCCGGTGGTAGCCCGGAAGTAGCCCGGAAGTGGCCCGGAAGTAGCCCGGAAGTGGCCCGGAAGTGGCCCGGAAGTGGCCCGGAAGTGGCCCGGAAGTGGCCCGAAAGTGGCCCGGAAGTGGCCCGGAAGTGGCCCGGAAGTGGCCAGGAAGTGGCGCGGAAGTAGCCCGGAAGTAGCCCGGAAGTGGCCCGGAAGTGGCCCGGAAGTGGCCCGGAAGTGGCCTGGAAGTAGCCCGGAAGTAGCCCGGAAGTAGCCCGGAAGTAGCCCGGAAGTGCCCGGAAGTAGCCCGGAAGTAGCCAGGAGGTAGCCCGGAGGTAGCCCGAAGAAGCCCGGAGGTAGCCTGGTGGTAGCCCGGAAGTAGCCCGGAAGTGGACCGGAAGTAGCCCGGAAGTGGCCCGGAAGTGGCCCGGAAGTGGCCCGGAAGTGGCCCGGAAGTGGCCCGGAAGTAGCCCGGAAGTAGCCCAAAAGTGCCCGGAAGTAGCCCGGAAGTAGCCCGGAAGTAGCCCGGAAGTAGCCCGGAAGTAGCCCGGAGGTAGCCCGGAAGTAGCCCGGAAGTAGCCCGGAGGTAGCCCGGTGGTAGCCCGGAAGTAGCCCGGAAGTGGCCCGGAAGTAGCCCAGAAGTGGCCCGGAAGTGGCCCGGAAGTGGCCCGGAAGTGGCCCGGAAGTTGCCCGGAAGTGGCCCGGAAGTGGGCCGGAAGTGGCCCGGAAGTGGCCCGGAGGTAGCCCGGTGGTAGCCCAAAAATCACGTTTTTGCCCCAAACCACGTTTTTGCACAAAAATCACGTTTTTGCCCCCAAATCACGTTTTTGCCCAAAAATCACGTTTTTGCACAAAAAATCACGTTTTTGCCCCAAAAATCACGTTTTTGGCCCCAAATCACGTTTTGCCCAAAAATCACGTTTTTGCCCAAAAATCACGTTTTTGGCCCCAAATCACGTTTTTGCCCAAAAATCACGTTTTTGCCCAAAAATCACGTTTTTGGCCCCAAATCACGTTTTTGCCCAAAAAATAACGTTTTTGCCCAAAAATCACGTTTTTGCCCAAAAATCACGTTTTTGGCCCCAAATCACGTTTTTGCCCAAAAATCACGTTTTTGCCCAAAAATCACGTTTTTGGCCCCAAATCACGTTTTTGCCCAAAAATCACGTTTTTGCCCAAAAATCACGTTTTTTTGCCCAAAAAATCACGTTTTTGCCCAAAAATCACGTTTTTGCCCCAAATCACGTTTTTGCCCAAAAATCACGTTTTTGGCCCCAAATCACGTTTTTGTCCAAAAATCACGTTTTTGCCCAAAAATCACGTTTTTGCCCAAAAATCACGTTTTTGTCCAAAAATCACGTTTTTGCCCAAAAATCACGTTTTTGCCCAAAAATCACGTTTTTGGCCCCAAATCACGTTTTTGCCCAAAAATCACGTTTTTGCCCAAAAATCACGTTTTTGGCCCCAAATCACGTTTTTGCCCAAAAATCACGATTTTTGCCCAAAAATCACGTTTTTTTTGCCCAAAAATCACGTTTTTGCCCAAAAATCACGTTTTTGCCCCAAATCACGTTTTTGCCCAAAAATCACGTTTTTGGCCCCAAATCACGTTTTTGCCCAAAAATCACGTTTTTGGGCCCAAATCACGTTTTTGCCCAAAAATCACGTTTTTGCCCAAAAATCACGTTTTTGGCCCCAAATCACGTTTTTGCCCCAAAAATCACGTTTTTGCCCAAAAATCACGTTTTTGCCCAAAAATCACGTTTTTGCCCAAAAATCACGTTTTTGCCCAAAAATCACGTTTTTGCCCAAAAATCACGTTTTTGGCCCCAAATCACGTTTTTGCCCAAAAATCACGTTTTTGCCCAAAAATCACGTTTTTGCCCAAAAATCACGTTTTTGCCCAAAATCACGTTTTTGCCAAAAAAATCACGTTTTTGCCCAAAATCACGTTTTTGCTCAAAAATCACGTTTTTGCCCAAAAATCACGTTTTTTGGCCCCAAATCACGTTTTTGCCCAAAATCACGTTTTTGCCCAAAAATCACGTTTTTGGCCCCAAAATCACGTTTTTGCCCAAAAATCACGTTTTTGCCCAAAAATCACGTTTTTGCCCAAAAATCACGTTTTTGCCCAAAAATCACGTTTTTGCCCAAAAATCACGTTTTTTGCCCAAAAATCACGTTTTTGCTCAAAAATCACGTTTTTGCCCAAAAATCACGTTTTTGGCCCCAAATTACGTTTTTGCCCAATCAAAAATCACGTTTTTGCCCAAAAATCACGTTTTTGCCCAAAAATCACGTTTTTGCCCAAAAATCACGTTTTTGCTCAAAAATCACGTTTTTGCCCAAAAATCACGTTTTTGGCCCCAAATCACGTTTTTGCCCAAAAATCACGTTTTTGCCCAAAAATCACGTTTTTGCCCAAAAATCACGTTTTTGCCCAAAAATCACGTTTTTGCCCAAAAATCACGTTTTTGCCCAAAAATCACGTTTTTGGCACCAAATCACGTTTTTGCCCAAAAATCACTTTTTTGCCCAAAAATCACGTTTTTGCCCAAAAATCACGTTTTTGCCCAAAAATCACGTTTTTGCCCAAAAATCACGTTTTTGCCCAAAAATCACGTTTTTGCCCAAAAATCACGTTTTTGCCCAAAAATCACGTTTTTTGCCCCAAAAATCACGTTTTTGCCCAAAAATCACGTTTTTGCCCAAAAATCACGTTTTTGCCCAAAAATCACTTTTTTGCCCAAAAATCACGTTTTTGCCCAAAAATCACGTTTTTGCCCAAAAATCACGTTTTTGCCCGAAAATCACGTTTTTGGCCCCAAATCACGTTTTTGTCCAAAAATCACGTTTTTGCCCAAAAATCACGTTTTTGCCCAAAAATCACGTTTTTGCCCAAAAATCACGTTTTTTTTACCAAAAATCACGTTTTTGGCCCCAAATCACGTTTTTTGCCCAAAAATCACGTTTTTGCCCAAAAATCACGTTTTTGGCCCCAAAATCACGTTTTTGCCCAAAAATCACGTTTTTGCCTAAAAATCACGTTTTTGCCCAAAAATCACGTTTTTGCCCAAAAATCAAGTTTTTGCCCAAAAATCACGTTTTTGGCACCAAATCACGTTTTTGCCCAAAAATCATTTTTTTTGCCCAAAAATCACGTTTTTGCCCAAAAATCACGTTTTTGCCCAAAAATCACGTTTTTGCCCAAAAATCACGTTTTTGCCCAAAAATCACGTTTTTGCCCAAAAATCACGTTTTTGCCCAAAAATCACGTTTTTGCCCAAAAATCAAGTTTTTGCCCAAAAATCACGTTTTTGGCACCAAATCACGTTTTTGCCCAAAAATCATTTTTTTGCCCAAAAATCACGTTTTTGCCCAAAAAATCACGTTTTTGCCCAAAAATCACGTTTTTGCCCAAAAATCACGTTTTTGCCCAAAAATCACGTTTTTGCCCAAAAATCACGTTTTTGCCCAAAAATCACGTTTTTTGCCCAAAAATC
>NW_027615781.1:0-35440 GCF_965212315.1 Lampetra planeri
GGGGGATGGGCATGTGCTTCCGTGGGGTTCTAATATGCACTTTTATTGAGGCAAAACATTAACCAGAAACACAAGCGGACCATTTCCTGCAGACCGCTGTGCATTTGAGGAAATCTGAGCTGAGCTTTTGGTTTGTTGAATGTAATATTTAAATGGTACAGGCAGGAGCAGGAGACATTTTACACGCTTACACATTACAATATTTAGTAAACAGTCATTTCAGTAGAATCATGTGTACCTGTGTGGACCCGATGTCCTCTCCAAAGTACAACAGGTGGTTTTCATTTGGTTAAAAAATGGTGGCAGCACTGGCCCTTTGTCATCTTCTGGTTAATCATGATGTAAAAGCTCTTGTGCAGATTTCTGCTTAATGTTACTACTGCTTCCTGACTCCAGAAATTGCAACTATAAATCATTTTTGTAAGGAAAGAACATATCAGAATCCTTTGTGTTACTCTAGAATGGGACCGGAAATCAAGGGCCAGGGGACTCTGTCCAAGTCTGAAGCTAAACACCACGATAGTGATGGACACACATAAATTATATACTCTGTATATAAATATACATTATCAATCACTCACTTTTCATCACTACAATTGTTTTTAGATGCTATCCGTACAGCAAGAACGGGAGGACCAAGGACCTGACCTCAGGTGTGAATGTTTGAAACTGCAGCTACATAAATCCAAAAGCCAAACAGCTGGAAAAGATCCATCCAGCTCTGCTTTAAAAAATGTCTCTGCCTGTCGGCTGCTATTCTTTGCTCCTTCCATCTAGTCGTTCTGTCCCACTACTGAGCAATAAAGGTGGAAAACGTTTACTGCCGCTGTAAAACGGGTATTTCAATGCATGTTTGTAGAATTTAACCAGTCCGACCTCTGCGTGGCTCATGTAGATTAGTACACAGAATAAAAACAGTGCTGGATAAATGTCCAGCTGTGACGAAAGTAAGTGATTAAACTGAATCTTGATCCGGTGATCTAATTTAAATGATAAATGAAATGTTTCTCTTGCATTATTAGTCCAGGCAGACAAAGCTCATTGGATTGTAAACAGTCTATCGAGGGCTGAAAATATATCGACCTGTAGGAAGAGGTAAAATTTTCTTGTTTCTCCTCTGGCAAAGTGCTTTCCTCAAAAGTCACGGAGCTGACGAGACGAGAATAATTCACCATGTCAGCAAAAGTATTTCACTCGCTTGCGTCTTCCAATTAGAGCGATTAAAAAAAATGTATTCCACGACTATCAAATACCAAATACTTTGCTGCGAAAAAGAAAAAAGAAAAAGGAAATATCTACTCATATTTAATATTCTTCACGTTTCATTGCTGTTAAGTACCAGTTCGGTCTTGGCTTCTCGCCCAGTTAACAGCAGTCAATCTTATAACAATGACACCCACCTCTGCAACAGCAAACTCTTTGGGCTGTTCACGGTGAATGCGTCCTAATTAATACACTATCAATCACGCAGTCCTGCACGCTGTTCTCCCGCAGGATCAAATTCCTCAGACATTGTAAGGAGGCTAACTAATTCTGATGGAGATCACTTTTATTCTCCAGGAATGCATTATTCTGCAGAGGAAAGGAATGCACGGCATTGAGGCAGCAGCCCTGGAATTCCAACAATAGCCACAACAATTAAATTGTTCAAGCAAATGTTTCTTTGAGAACTGAAAAAAAATAAA
The DNA here is from genome assembly GCF_965212315.1 of Lampetra planeri. Lineage (NCBI taxonomy): Eukaryota > Metazoa > Chordata > Hyperoartia > Petromyzontiformes > Petromyzontidae > Lampetra > Lampetra planeri. The sequence goes on from NW_027615781.1 coordinate 1,686, forward strand.
GAGAGAAAGAACCTTTTAATCTCATCACTCTGCACGTTTCACAATGCTGACACTTGAGAAAGTTTAGCAACTGTTGACTCCATTTGCACCAGCACCATAGCGACAGGCCTTGGCGTTTATGTGAACAATCACTATCTCATCCAAAGACCTGGACGCATTCCTTCGTCTTTTCATCAAAGTAGACGTACTGAACCTTTTACGACATCGTGTCTGCATGTCAGCAGCCTGCATGACAAAAAAAGAGGATCTCTTTCAGCGCATCAAACAGATACTTGTTTATTTTTAAGTCATTCCATTATTTATCCCACAATAGGGAAATTCACAAATTCACAGATGGAGTGACAGGATAAACTGAAATAATATCTAACCGTGGAAACTTTTTTTTTTTTGCCATGATTCAGTTGCTATGAAGATTTTCTTTGGCAGATGTGCAGCTTTCATTTGGTTCCACAGGAAACATAAATGACCCACACCCTCCTATCACCAATGAATTATACTCCTGTATTTATAGCAGTGGGACCAGAAGTCCTGGTATTTCACTGGGTTTCCCGACCTTGTCAGTCAGAATCAACACACTGACAAAAGACAACCAGAGATGAAAAAGTATGTAAACATGTATGTATCGTAGAATCAGACCCACGTGGGGGCGCAGACAAACATTCAGTACTTGTGAAGTGTCCCATCTCACGATGCTCCACACGGGTGCTCCTGATGAGTCGACAGGGTTGAGCTCTGATCTTATGGTCCAAGCACAAATTTTCTGATTCAAGATGTCAGCAGGGTTTTTATGCCATGTTCACAGAAATGGACACAAGGGAAAAGAATGTTGATTTGCTGTGTGTGTGTGTGTGTGAGTGTGTGTGTGTTGGAGGGGGCTGCCAACTGGCCAAGGGTCATGTGATCCATCTGGTCCTGCTCATGAACAAACATTTACATAAAAGGAAACAGGGTTGGTTGGTTATATATGTAAACAGTTCTTTATGGACAACAAAAAAACATATTTTTGGATTTCAGCATGAGCGTGAGATCAAAACCTAAAGTCCACACGACTACAGCTGAAAATTAGCTAACACTGACACAGCAATGTTATTAATGAGTACTGTCGCTGTTCAAATGAAGTCTAAAAAAAATCATTTTCTTTCCAAACAATATTTTCCCAATAATTACGTTTACTTTAGTGTGAAAAAAAAAACATTCAGCAGACCTGCAATCATTTTAATTTGTGATGTTTCATCAGGAAAATGGTTTCTCACAAGAGCACTGTAAATTTTAATACGTTCAGATTACTTCAACTAAAAGTACTAAAGATTATTTTTAAGTTTACTCTAAGATTTCAATAAACCTTACTGAATGACTACATGTATGTTTACTCTAAGGTTTCAGCTAATCATCCACACACTTGTGAAACCCTTGTTTTATTTATTTTTATTTTACATTTTGAGACAGTTCCGTTGGGTGGGGTTACAGTGGGTCCCTGGCATATGGTACCAACATGTACATGCTATATCAGGTTGTTCTTACACGCTCACAGTGAAGAAAGGGTCCCATGGAATGGAATGGGAATGGGACCCTTGGGAACATTTGGTGAAAGAGCACCTGGGCCGTAGCACCTGAAGCAGTTCACAGCCTCTCTTCTTTTTTCTTCAAAGAAGTGAAGAAGGGGAAGGGATCAGCCTTGAATCGCTGCTGTCTTCTCAATCTTCCTTGCAAGGCAGTACATTTCTCCAAGACTTTATCCAACTTGCACAGTCTGAGCACTCACCGCCTTCCCCAGCTCTATGAACATGACAGGCTCCCTCTTTTCCCCTCCGTCATTACTAACTCTCACCAGCATCTACTCGTGTGAAACAATTTCTGTATTAGTTTCAATCCATTTTTTGTAGTCTGGAGCAGATGTACTTTTCCATAACCCGAGAATACTTCGGACTGCTGTGACCATCACGACCTTTGTGTTTGTTGGGCTCAGAGTGGACCAGCTCCTGCTCCTCATTTTTGTCCAGTAGTATGCCATCTTCAATTTTAAACTGTTTGAGACATTTTCCATCGTTCAGAAAGGCATCGTTCCCATGACAGAGTTGGTGGTCCTTGTTAACAGAGAATCTCAGGTCATTCTTTTTTAAGTTCTATTGATGATGATGGTTCAGATAATTGATCTAATTGCAGCGATTCTCCCTGGCCTGAGTTTTGTATAGGAACAGGGAACACCTTCAGGGAAATTACCAATGTCAGTAAGGGTACACAAGTGACAGTTACTCAAATTATCATCACCATGGTTACCCGGTACATCATATTCATTCACAGGTTACAGGCTGACTTTCATGGTAATTCAAAAATCAGCGAGCCTTGTTGGTCAAATTACACAAACTATTCTTAAATAAGTATATATATAACTATCCTGGAACACAGTTTGCACAACTTTGCCACCTTCACCATCACATCTTTACTAAAAACAGGAAAGCCATGCTAGTAACTGCACTAAATACTCACCTTTGAAAGACAAGTAAACCTGACAACATGCTCAGTTTAGTTAACTTTAATAATAACGTTTCTGTGAGCTTAGTTCCATCTTTATGTTCACTTTTACGACTGATTGTAAGATCAACATTTGGGGTTGTAATCAAGTAAACTTACTTTAATTCCTGATAAGGTATACTGTTTTCTTTTACAGTGAGCTGGCGTCTTAAGGGGAAACTAGTCGCATTCATCAAGTTACAGTAAAACAGTCAAATATATAAAAATACTATATACACACATATATACAACATATCCTGGCATCCGAGAGCTGGCTCAGCATATGAGGGAAATGCTATTGTCATTATCATTCCGCTTTGAGCGGGAACCTCAACAGGAATATGGGATAACAGGTCAAGTGCATCTGGCCGTTTGTCTGAGGAAGTGTGCGCTGGAAACGCTCATCTTTTTTTGGACAATTAAGTAAAGGCCGTCTCTCAGCAGCTCCCAGAGGTGATGATGGAAACCAACAGAAGCCCGGAGGGTCTGGAGAGCTGCTTATCCTCAAGGTTTACAAAAAAAAAAATGCCTGGTATGTTCAACATCTGTCTCCACGGTACGATACACCTACTGCATGAAACCCGTCATGCATTTTCAATAAATCAGATTTCTCTCAAATGTACGTGTTTTCACAGCTTTTCATTTGCAGAAAATCTAAAACTCATGAGTACTAAATAAATCTGCTTTTTACAAAAGTTACTTATCATCAAAATATGACTGTATATTTGAAAATATTTAGGTGTTTGTGAAGAAAAAAAAATCCTAGGGATACATTTGTGGTAGCAACTGCCTTGCCACCAAACTAATGAATATGTAAGTTGCATTAGTTGGGTTGTATTTTTATGTGTGGCATTTCATTGTTACCCTTATTCTATCCAAAGCATCGAAGGAAAAGTTTCAAAGTTTGCTTCATCTGCAAGTGGTACAAAGTCACTGAGCCAAATGCAAATATTAATAAAGAGAGAAGAATTTAAATGAAAACCAATGTCTTGCATCCTTCTTTGATGGTCTGAATCATTCATGTTTGATGAAATAAAGTGTCTCCACAGGCTTCAGTGTCTCTGCTGTGTTTGGCCACAGGGCAGAACCTTCAAAATAAAGAAAGATTTATATTTTATCCAGGCTCGGCTGCTGAATCTTATTTCATATTCACACTGGGAGAATCTGAGGAACACAGTGACATCAAAGAGAAGCAACGAACCGCTGTGACCATGTACGTCCAATCTCGGAGGTCTGGACAGCTGCTTCGGTGTGATCTATGAGCTGAAATCGCTGGAGCGAAAACACACACAGTTGTGTAAAACAAGCCCATTACGGGAGAGAAAATAAAACAAATGCTTGTCAAGACCAAGTGAATTCCAAATTTACAGACTTCGACAGGATGCTGAAGAAGAGTGATGGCGTAGAAGGTGATGGGAAATAAATCGAATGTATAAATCGCCCGTGCAAACACCCGACATCAGCATGTCGTATTTCAGTGTTAGTCATGCACAGATGTTCGTGAAGAGAGCTGCTATGATACTGTCAAAACCATATGTGCTTTGCTTTGCACAAACACTGTAATCAGTAGCACCCTATAAAGCATTTGCCAAGCCCCAAACTAAAAATACACAGACAAGATTTCACATCACCAATTGCAGAAAATACACGACATAATCATTCTAATGGTGAAAGAAATAATTTCATAACCCCCACGTATAGTGAAGCACCACATCCTGCTTGGGTCCTTTGATGAGTCACTGAGGTTTTGAACCGGGGAGTCATTTTATTTTCTGACGGTTTTCAGGAGCCTTGAGCCAACGCCTGAAGCCAAATAATTGGTGTGTCATAAGAGATAAAGCAGTTGTATGATCAAAGTGGTGTAGGAGTAGCTCAGGATGGGAGACAGCTCATGGCTTCTGCATGTCAGTCAGGTCATAGACCCGCTATCAGCGAGGAATCTGAGTTTACACGTTAGAAAAAAAGTTTTTGGAGCAATGCCTTCGATTCAGCTGCATGCAAACATTGAAACTGTCTATTATAGAAGCCGGTAATCCAGTTCTGGCACTGTAGATAGGCTGTTTCTCATGATAATCACCTAGTGTCTCTGCAAAATGCTTTTGTATCTCAAAATAACCAGTATAAACAGTATATGTCTCAAAATAAGGATTTCACAGCTCAAAGTAATGGGATCTCCAAATATCTAAATGATGGAAAAAAATGATACCAAAACATTGCATTTTTCCCTCATTATTAATATTTCAAGTGTTTTAGACTTAATCGTTTCACTGAGGATTTGAACCTGATTTCTGGTCAACTCACCAGTACCTTACTTTGATATATACTGTATATATAAACCGCAACCGCACCAATGGGAATGTGTCTCATTGTTTTCAGGTAGTAAGGGGATGTAAGGGGAATAAAGTGTCTCAGTTTAATGACTTACAGGATCATTTTTTCATTCCAGTGACAGAAGTCAGCTTCTTTTCTCAATGACTGGCGAGAACACTAAAACTGACAGTTCATCAAGATCTGAAATTTTCCTTCTCCTCTGCCCTCCTGGATTTCTCACATTCCAAGAAATTTTGATTTTACCTCTTTTTTTCCCTGTACTTCCTTTCAATTCCATGACAGAATTCACACTCAGTGTTCAACCCATCCGGTTTTGACAGCACCTCTGTGAACAATTCTTCCCGTTGCTGTCAAATGTTAACAGAGCTCTGTGTCGTCAGCTGGCCTCTCGGGGTCATGTCCATCTGACCCACCTCCAACCTCCACCTGCAGTTTCATTCAAACCAGATGTTCCTGCTCCACATCACATCCAGACACATCTTCAGCTCCTCCTGTTCACAACTCCACCCAGTACAATGTTGTTACACTCACAATGAAACTGTGACTACGGCTTATCTCTTTCTGCTGTATGAAATGAACTCATTAGTTTCTCTTCCACCTTTGGCAAGTCACAATTAAAACTTTACAACATTTATCAGGTAGAACTCATCACCTTCAGGTAGAACACCAATCCAGTTTTCCTCCTTCACCTGCCTGCATTGTCTTTAAAACTTACTTACTTACATCTTATGTGTGGAAAAAGCACTTAGTCAGTGATGGAAGCATTTAACGATCACTCATCTTATGAACAGGTAAACATGCCTTAGGATTGAGAGGCTTTTGGGAAGGGGATTAAGTGACCTTTGACGACCACCAGGCTTGTACGTCAAACATGGGACAACCCAGAGCTCTCTAACTCATCATACATATATGAGGAGAAGCTGAGGCATAGATACACAGACAGTGAAAGCCAGTGTAAACAGAAAAGTCCCCTTGATGCACAGAACAAAACCTTTTCATTCATTTTCATTGGAGGACAAAGGGGGTCACAGTGAGGATACATCACTGAGACTTTGCTTCCGATGTCGTGCTCAGACAGCCCCCGGGCCAACGATGTTGTTTCAGTGGTGTGCAGAGAGAGGGAACAGGTCGAGACAGCAGAGGGGAAGAATAACAGGGTGTTATATCCACTAAAGTGTTTTTCTAATCACCGCAGGGAGTCTGCAGGAGCGGAAGACCCTCTCCAGAACAACTCAGGTCTGGTATGAACATCATGTCAGTGCATTTATCCTGTCAGCTCTGCGATCACTCTGGAAGTGTCTTACTGTCTACGTATCATTTACGTTACATGTCCAATATGACTTCTTATGCATCAGTCTGGACACCGACATCACCGCTGTTTGCCCATTGACAGCTGGTTCCAGCATAAACCGCGACCCTCAGCAGGATGGACAAACAAATTCAATTATTTCCTCAACACTACAGGATCCAACTCTTCCATGTATTTGTATATTTATATATAGCAAAATAAATGACTGCAGCTTTTCACACTGAGGAATTTGTAGCTAGCATCTAGAAGAAGAAAAAAAAACTTGTTTGCAAAATTTTCTATAAGCCTATGCATGTTTTTAATCACGTTGTTTAAATGTGACAACCCACAAGCTGTGGGCATATGCCAAGGCGCCAAACTCTGTCTGGATGCCGTAAAAACAGACCAACATTAACGGGACATCAGAAAGCATCCCACTTCTCTTTTTGGGTGGGTGTCCCCAGACATCTGTACCTTACGTGAGATGGTCCTCACATCTGGCCGGAGTCCTGATTGTTGTTGGGGTGTGGGCACGCACCAACAGCTGAAACCAACCACTCCCAGATGTTTCCGATAGGCCAAGTGTCTAAGTGTTTGTCAGGCGTGGGGTGATCTTTGATCCATCATCGGGTTTTTGGCTGCAGTGTGATCATGAGGAGGGACTGAGAGGCTCTGCCAGGCGCAACGGAAGCACAGCAACCTCACAGAAGGGCTTGTGGTTCGCTGTGGTGAAAACAAGCGTGGTAAAGTGGCTTCAGCTGTGGAAAAAAAAACCTTTGGCAGCCACCCACTACTGGCATTGTAATAGAAGTAAACACATAAGTATAGCATGACTTATGGTTGGACTGAAAGCAAAGAGCAAATTGTGTAATGCAGATCTGCTTTTATGTTAAGAATGGACATTTCTGAAACTTTGTGATACAAACTTATGTTAACATATTTACAAAAATGTGGCTTTGCTGATTTTAGCACGTTGTGGCATGGAGGAGACCAATGTCATAATTTTCTTTTCCACTCTAAAAAAAAAAAAGAGGGTAGACATTTGCCTTCTGCTCACATGATTGCTTTGCCTGACTTACACGTGGCGAAACCTTTGAAATGAAGAACATCCTGCTCCTGCATGTCAATGAAACGCCTGACCATCCCTGACAGAGCTGTGACCGGCCCACCAATATTTTTCACAGAGATGGTATTTGAGGACACAGGGCCAGGACGCCATGTTATGTTGTGCCAGGACACAACATAAATAACGGATTTATGGGGGAAAAAAAGCTTCACATAGCTGTGCCACTGTCACGCTTCCCCCCTGCAAATGCAAAAAGGTGCCGATGCAGCACAGCTGGTGTGTTCCACTTTTCTGAGGGTTACACAAACACAAACGATGTTGAGAGGGTGTAGCTACAGATTAAAGAAGGCGGGACCGGAAAGCCCACCCTAATTGGGATGCACATGCCATGGGTGGACATCCAAACTGGTCCTGGTGTTGGGATCCCACACTGACATCCACCCATGCATCTCTGTCTGAGGGTGTAATAAAAGAGCTGGTTCAAACTTATGCATGGTAAAGACCCACGTGTTCATAGTTAAAAAGGTTTTTTTAAAAAAATAGTAGCAAGCAACTACAAGTTTCACAAAATTGTATCATCAGATCTGGAACTCATGAGATCATGAACTTTGAGAATATCATGTTGTGCACCTTCAGAAACACCATGATGCTGGAGACATGTTAAGAAGAAAACATGAAACAGCTTTCTGAATTCATCAGCAGTGTTTTATCTCAGAATACATTTCATACAAAATTAGATTAAAAGATGAAAGTAGATTAAAGAAAAGATTAGTAGATTAAAAAATAGACTGAATTTATGATGGGTAATGGATTCTACTTGACTTGCTTTCATCCTGAAATGACCTTAAAATAGTTTTGGGTTGGTTTCTACACCACAGGCAGATGTTTCTTTTTTGTTTTGTTTTTTATTGCAACTGTGAGCTATAATCAGTTCACTATATAATCACAAGTAACATCCCTGACAATAGCGGAACCAGATGTCAAAATTCATAGTAGATCTTGAATAATTATAACTCAATGTAATCAATTAAATATGGGACCTCTCAAATTTTCCAAAGTAAGCATACAACCAAACGTGTATACTTACTTGTATGCTTATGCAAAGTGAATTTGACTGATGTTGTTTTTCAGTGATCTGCTGTGAGTCCAGGTCTTGGTCAGAGTTTTTACGCTCAAACTGCTGAAACCGAACAAAAGTGACCCCTAGTGGGATTGTATTTGAATGACACTTTGAGACAATAATGTTTTCCTGATTGAAAACTAAAGCAAATTCAGGTCTCTGATCTATGTAACAATTTAATTTTTTTATCCAACACATAGAAATAAACTATTTGTGTGAATGCCTACATTGAATATTCGACACATAGGCTACAACGCTAAACCACAAATATGTCATGGTCTTTGCAAAATGTCTGTTTTCCCAGAACTGTTTTGGTGCATTGCTAAAACAGGACCTGTTTAAAAAAATGCACTATAAGCATGAGCTATTTCTACAGTTTTGCTTTGTGTTTTGAAACAAAAAGACAATTAGTATTATAATTAATACTTTGTGAGAACCCTCTGTCTCCTTGGGGGCTCCGTTAGAAAATAATTTGCATGTAGTACCAGCTTGTTATTTTTTCTATCATTTGAGTTTAACAAAAACAACAACTTTCCTGGACTATTAAACAACTGGCTTCTAAAAGGATTAAAATCTATTCTTAACAATGTAAAACAAAATTCATTTTAAGTTCTTATTTAACTATCCTTCCTATTTACATACAAACGATGGGGACTGTGGAAGCGGAACAAATATTCAGATAACGTTTCCACCCGGAGGCCAATCTCGCCGGACAGATTCGTCTGTTTACACCACAACGTGGATTACTGCATTGACAGTCTCACTTTTACCTCGAATGACTGAAAAATAGCCCAGTGAATTCATTACAGCTTTCCTACTTTCTGTTAATAAAAAAATGAGTAAAAAACGTCGAAGCGGTGACGTGGTGGAGTCAAACATGGCGGCTAAAAAGGAGAAAGTTGCTGAGTTCAATGGGACAGTTTTTAAAGCCATGCTGAAGGAGCCCACCACGGCCATGAAGGGTGAGTGTACAAATACAGTACACAGATGCAATATTCCTCTTCTCTCGGTTCATGTCACGTATTATATTTCTCTGCAGCACTGGAGACCTTCATATCGACGGCCAAGAAACTGCCGTCAACTGAGCTGTACGACGTGGTGGAGGGTTTCATTAAAATCTCCATGGAGTGTGTTGAAATATTCAAACTGTTGGAGGGAGAGAAGCAAACAGAGAGTGAGGTGAGTTGTTTTGAAAATAAAACTGATTTCTGTAGATGTTTTATAGGAGTCATCAAAGAAAATATTTTGTAGAATATCCATTTGGGAGCTTTGTTTTTTGTTTTTCCTTGTAATTAATATCGATATAGGTTCATACACTTAAAATGAATAAATTGCTTTGCTTTTCATAAACTAGTCAAGTATGATGTGGCACATTAAAACATGTATTTGTATTCTGATTAGTGAGCGCAGTAACATGCAGACCAGTTTTTGATTCTTCTCATCTTAACATCCTTTAAGTTTTTGTTGCAACTTGAATTATTGTTTTATTATTACATGTTTACATAGAATTGTGTTACACCTGTAAATGTTCTAATCTGACATCTGTTGTGTCCAGCTGCTGCTGATCTTTCAGAGTCTGGAGATGATCCTTCTGAGGACGGCCAGCGACTTGTCCCCACTTCAGTACGGTTGGCAACACAATCGTGAAAAAAACACTTTCCAGCAACATGAAACTTCTTCAGGGTTCTTTCCACTCTGAAAATCACAGGTTAGTGTCAGCACAGCTCACTTTTAATTTACTGGCTGCAGCTTTGAGCTCTGGGAAAACTGTGACGCTTGTTTAGTTAGACTCCTGATAGATATCAGGAAAATCTTAACTCCAAAACGTCATCTTCCAGGCCTGCAAATACTTTTCATGTGATGATGTATGTGTCCTTTCTAAAGTTTATTATTGATAATGTACCTGACATCTGTGTACTGCACAGATTCGTCCGTCAGTGCCTCAGTCTCCTAACGGCCTTGGTATCTCAGGGGCCTGAAGCTGCCAGAGAAGTCTTCAGTCACATTTACATTAATAAAGCTCTGTCTGGTCTTGCTAGGAGAAAGGATAAGAAGGTGAGATGTCACTCTTTTTCATATTTTTAGTACATTGGCGGATTGTTATTTTGATTATTGTCTTTTCTTTGTTGATATTTTTAAAATCCTTGCAGGGAAAACCTGATGTCCGCATGGCTTTCATCCAATTTGTTCTGTCCTTTTTGGTGTCTGGAGACAATGCAACTGTTGGGCAGATATTAGAGGTGAAAGGTAAGAAACATACCCATGATAATACAATTACCTTGAACTCTGTGTTCACTATGTTGTTTTTTTGCGGTAGAGCTTCTGCCTGAGATCCTGAGCACAGGGCTGAAGGAGGACAGGATGTCCATCGTTAATCTCATTCTGTCCACATTGAAGAGCAGAGTAAGTTTCTGCTCATCTGTGCTTGTGTCCTATGTGTTTTAAGGACAAGTGGTTGTATTTTGTTTGACTCGTCTCTATGCAGGTTGTGTTAAACAAGGCCATTAGTAAAACACAGAAGGTGCGTTTCTTCACACCAGCTGTGTTAACCAACATCGCATCATTATATAAATGGAATGGAATCATAGATGCAACCGCAGATGACAAAGCAGTGAGTTGTTTTTGGCCCAAGTTGGGATAAAAAAGGAAATGTCGCTCGTCTTTGCTACTGTGGTCTAAATTGCATTTATTTCTAAAAGATGTCGGAGGACTCTGGCCATGCTGGGATATCAGTTGTGAGGGAGCTTGTTCACAGTTTCCTTCTTGACCTGTGTTGCTCGCGGAAGCACGGCATCAGCTTTCACGACGCCAGCTTTGGCACAGCTGGCAGGTGAGTCATCGAGCGAGCACCCCTGAGAAAAATCCCCATCACGCTGATTGGAGCTTCTCGTTTGTACAGACCGGGAAACATCATCCTGCTTCAGTCCTTGTGGGGCTGAAACAGGCCACGGAGGACAAGCTGGTGGCGGAGCTGGTGGTGAACATGCTGAAAGCCAGCCCAGATGTTCTGTCCAGGTACTTCAAGGAAACGCAGCACTCGTACACTCCTCGCCTCAAAAGTGCCTGGCAGGACAATGTCAGCTTGCTAAAAAAGGTAATGACGGCTTATATATATATTGACATGTCACTCCTAATATCAAATTCTGAAACAGAAATAATGATCAGTTATTTTTTAAAACAGATCTACGAGGCCCAGCCAGACATTTCTGCAGTGTTTCAGACGAGTGAGGTCACCCCTCTTCCTCGCCTACTTTCCATGATAATGGTGATATCTCTTCCTCCTGTGTGTAACAAGACCTTCTTCACACAGGGCCTCAATGTAAGTGACAGACACCCATCTTAGGCCATGTCCACACGTAATCAAACAATCTTGTTTTCTTCAGTTTTCCCTTACTCCGTATTAGGATAATTGAATACAAACACGCCCACAAAAACCCATCGACAGGCTGTAGTTCATACTCCAGGCCAAGAGGTGGCGAAATTCACCAGTAACGGTGAAGAAGAGACGGTTCTTGGTCAACACTTCCTGGTCTGCCAATTAGAACCGTCCAAAATGTGATTTTTAACGAAAACAATTATACTCATCTTTTTGGAGTAACAAGATCCACTCGCTTTGAGTTGCTGTCACCTGAAGTAAACAAAGAAAACACTGAATAACTGATCCTCGAGCAGCAACTCTGTGTTAGCCGAGCAAATACAACTGTCCGATACGGGAATTTTGACTTGAGAAGTGAGTGGAAAATGATGCTGATCGTGTTGTAGTTACTGAGGTGTTACATCCCATCTCACATTGAAAAGGAAATATTACAAAACACAAAACCCACTTATTAAAAGCGTCAGCCATTTATTGTAACTGAAATTTGAATTCTAGGTTTAATAAAATGTATAAACCAACTAAGGAAGAGGGCAGGTGAGTGTATAAGGGCAAAAAACAAATATAACAAAAGGAGATCACTGAGCTGATCAATCTTCATTAAAAAAAAACAGGAAAATAGGAAAACAAAAGCTGACTCCTTAAACAAACTAAAAACCAAAAATACAAGAAAACAGCACTCCTAGTGTCTCCTAACAGACAAGTATATTTCTAAATAAGGCTCACACAAGACTAAATTAAGAAAATCTGTCTAACTCTCAGTCTGAGTTCACAAGCCTGACCACATTCCAAAGTTTCTGCCGGTACAGTTTTTACAAATAGTTCTAGAGTAGGGTGGCAGTCCCTCATCTGGATGGATGGATGGATGGATGGATGGATGGATGGATGGATGGATGGATGGATGGATGGAGTACTAGAGTACGTAACAATGTTCTCAGTTGCAACGTGAGCTGTCACTGTCAGGCAGTCCCCCAGACTGACAGGCTGGCAGGAGTCAAATACGGTGTGGCTCCTGATTGGGCGGCAGGGATTGGCCAGCTGTGTACATGTGGATGGGCCCTTAAACTCTTTTCTGCAGCTGCTGCAACCTCTGCTAAGGTCTCCTTTTGTGTCTGACAGATGGCCAATACAGGAGTGCAGCTCACAACACTGTCCACCTTGAATTTCCTCTTGAAGAAAGCCAGTAAGAACATGGAGTACCTTCTGGGCCACAGCTCGGATGGGTACACTCCTGAGATGATGGGCGACTTGGTGCAGCAGTACAAGGAGACGCTGAGCAAGGTGAGCACATGAGTCTTATCGTTCTCCTGTAGCACTGCAGAAATTGAGATGTATTTATTGATTCCTATCTGAGAGGAAGTCACTCTCACCTCTTTCTCCTCTGCACTAGATTCTGCCGGACATGACGGGCATTGTCTCAATGTGGCAGCTGCTAACCAAGAAGGAGAAGACAGAGGGTGAAGGAAAAAAGACAAAACATGGAGAAAGTGGAGAACACACTGATGGCAATGGTAATAAATTAGTAGTTGCACATTTGCTTTGTATAAAAACAGGGTGATAACCTGTGTATTTTTTGTCGAGCAGTTCCTGACACAGCGGAGGTGATTGTGCTCAAAGCGCTGCTTCTCCGGATCATTTGTCTTTACCAGAAAGTGGTGCCACATCTAGTCAGCCAGAGCAAGTTTGACTTCAGCAAGCTCCTAAAGGGTAACAGGAACATGCTGCATTCTGGTCGTCGCTCTGACGCACGCGAGCTCTTCCGCTCACAAAAGATGCTTCACCCTTTCAGGGGTTGTGTCGGAGAAAGGATTGAGGCAGGAAGTCGCCCCGGTTCTGCAGCAACAGATTCTCCAGCTGGCATTAGATCTCCCAGCAAGCAAGTTCTCCTGGTTCCACTTGCAGGTGAAGACACCAGCATGTTGCAAACTTTTGTCCTGGCTCACTCAGCAGGAGGACAGGTTGCTCTGGGTGTATGAGGATGATGTGACTGCTGTGTCTTCACTGGTCTCATGTTGTAGCATTGTGATGTTGTCACATCATTCTGCAGGATGCTAGAGACTCAGACTCGTCCTCTGGGGAGAAGTCAGTACTTTACCTGCTTCTCAAGATGTTTGTCACCTGCAGCAGCAGCCACCTGAAAGCCTCCACACGGATGCTGGTTCTCAAAGTGAGCAGCTCTGATTTTACATTTACTTTGGCGGCGCATGGTTGAACTGTGTGATTTTTTTTTTTTGTATGGACTGTGTGTGAATACACCTGAATACAAAACAACAGAACAATACTGGTAGCTAATAAGCCTCTTTTGAATTCATTAAGTACATGTATCACTGAGCTTATTACCTCCGCCAAGGAGGCTCTGTTTTTGCCAGTGTTTATCTCTCTGTTTGTTAGCAAAATAACTCAAAAAGTTCTAAACGGATTTTAATGAAATAAAGTAAATGCTGATAATGGACCAGGACCAGATGATTAAATGTCGGTAGTGTTCTGGAACCATCTGGATCCAGGAATCTGTTGAAGGTAGATAAAAATGAATATGAATGAATAGATAAAATGAATGGAGGACGATAATACTGGGTAGAAATGATCCGATTCGTGGAGGTCTGAGCTCTCCGAGTGCTTTTCTAGTTAAAATGTGCCAATCTGTTGTGTATTATTCTTCAGGTGCTTAAGGACAGCGGTGTGTTTGAATACACGTGGAAGGAACTTGAGCTCTGGCTCGACCAGCTGGACAGTGTCAATCCAAACCAGCAGGAGACCGTCATCCAGTTCTTGGAGAGAGTGAGACCATAGCCATCTACATCCCAACACTTTTTGGTGTTGTCTGACAAAGTGAATTTCATAGCAAAGTCTGTCACTCTAGGTGCTGGTGAAGCTGGTGTGTAGCTCCCACACATACACAGATAAGGTTGCCAGCCTGGTCCAGGAGGCAGCTTATCTCCAAACAAACCTGAGCAGCCAGGAGGGAGATGCTGCCAGTATTCCTGTCTCACACATCGATGGTGAGCATTTGGCCATAACTTGAAGAAAAGACTGTCTGCATGTCTTTGCCTCACCAGACAATGTCTTCCAGATGTCCTAGACATGCTGGATGTCATCATGGAGGGTAATGACGGTGGGATGGAGGAGTTCGGTCCGGCCTTGAGTGAAGACCTCATTATTCAGACTTTCCCCTTCAGTGTGGCGGTACCTGCTGCTCTGGAGGCACGAAACAAACTTCCAGCAGATAAAGGTAAAACACATCAATCTCCAGATGGACTAAGAAATAGATTACAATCAAAATATCAAGTGACGTTTTCCTGTTTTTCTTTTGTTTAAAAAATGTTGTGGTTGTCAAAGTGAAGAGCCAAAGAGACCTAGTTCTAACCTCTAAAAATGTTATGTCCAGTGCTCATCATTATTTGGAAAATCCCAATATACAATACGTGGACAGTACATGTGTGAAGTAAATTTTACTGTAACTTATTTCTAATTGCTCTATTTTATGTTTCTATTCTTGCTGGTGTCACCAAATCCCCCCCGGTTTGTGTTGTCATCTTCATTTGATAGGCCCCTCTGGTCAACAATCCATCCACACATCTCTAACGACATAGGCACTCGGAGAGCTCAGACCTCCGCCAAACAGCTCATTTCCACCCAATATTATTATCCTCTATTCATTTTACCTACTCGAATAAATTCATTGATCATCAACACATGCCTTTGTCACTAATGGTCAAATAGTTATTAAAAAATCATTGGCAACCTTGTTACATTTCATTAAAATCTGTTCATAACTTTTAAAATTATTTTGCTAACAGACAGACAAGCAGGTAAACGCCAGCAGAAACAGAACCTCATTGGTGGAGGAAATAAAGACGTGTGCTGTGATGTTGATGTCCGTCTGTCATGCTTCACCCAGGGGTGGTGCATGAGTACTTGTGTGCGGTGCTCTCAGATGTTCTGCACTGTCAGAGGGAGCCTCTCCCCCTCTGTCTGGGTCTGCTGCAGTACGATAAAGAGCTGGTGTCCTCCTGCTCTTCTCCTCATCCCTCCATCATACACCTCCATCAGTATTACTCCTTGTGGCTCCCACCACAGTGCCAGGAGGAGCTGGTCAGTCAACAACTTGATAGCAATTAACTAGACATACAAATTTGAAAGGAAATAACATTTCTTTTTTTTCCCCGCCACAGTTCAAGTCATCTGAATGTCTGTCAAGGAAAACGCCGTCTTCATTCAGTGAGCGGATGAAAGCTGCGTACAGCGAGGGACTGAGCAGCCTCCTGGACGACACCTTCAGGAAGGATGTGGAAGAAACGCTCACTCTCATGTCATTAGCTGACTTTCCACTAGTGATCAAGCAGACTTTACTTTATCTGAAGTCAGCAGTAGAAACCTTTGGCACGGTAAGAAAAATCATACAGCAGATCTAGAACAAAAGTCCTAAGAAGAAGATTCAGACAAAAGATTAAACAGATTGCGATGGTATGATATATGATCTTCTTACATCCTGCTCGTAGCATGAGCAGATGATGTGGAACCACCTACCAGTGGCAGAGGTTTTCAGTGGCTTCGTGATGGAAAAAGGATGTGGAAAAGAGAAAAGCAGATTTGGTTGAAGCAGAACAAGCTGATCTTACACGCACACACATTGACATCTTTGTTCTGCGCAGTTCTCCAAAGACACTCGAAATGCCATTTTGAAGACCTTAATGGAAGTTCTCCTGAAGCTGGTGACCAAGCTGCAGGGCTTTCAGGTGCCAACAGACTCTGAGCCATCGACGGAGAGTGACAGAGATGGCTCAGAGCTCTTTCTTGAAGTCAGTCAGACACCCTCCAACAAAGAGCAGGTCGGGAAGAAGATTGTAATTTATGGATCAATGATTTCAGCTTTGATCGTACCAGTTGTTTTGTTCTCACGCAATGCCCTTTGTGTGTAGATCCTCATCTCTGCACTTGGATCCATCTTCAACCACCCGTGTCTGGAGCAGTGGTACCTGGCCCTGGAGCTGGCGACTTTTCCTCCTCATTCTCTGAACCCGGTCAAGTTAAAACATCTCTGTGCTCAGCTGAGCGATGGTATCACAGCTCTGCTGCAGGCTTCTGCCCCCACTCTTTGTGATCTGGGACACTCAGAGCTTCTCTTACCCTACATGGGAGCTATTGAAA
Source organism: Lampetra planeri (assembly GCF_965212315.1). Classification (NCBI taxonomy): domain Eukaryota; kingdom Metazoa; phylum Chordata; class Hyperoartia; order Petromyzontiformes; family Petromyzontidae; genus Lampetra; species Lampetra planeri. The sequence goes on from NW_027615781.1 coordinate 18,523, forward strand.
AAGCCGTGGCTCTGCAAGTGATGGAGATGAGCCCTCTGGCTACAAAGAAGCAGTCCCGGCCTCTCCAGGCACTCGTGTCCCTGCACAGCTTCATGGATTCCTCAAATGTGAGAGAAGTCGTCTCCAAGCTGCTTCTTCTACCCCAGGACAGCCTCATATGTCCTGGCAGCGACGGCGCACAATCTGAGCTAACCGTCTACGGTCAGGCCGCGCTGCAGATTCTCACAGAGTCAAATGCAAACCCCTCAAAGGGCCGAGACGTCTTCCTGTCACATGCACACCTCCACGGACTGGGTACGCTGCTGCTGTTCTGCTCCAGTCCGGCCTTGGACACCTTCCTGCTCAAGACTCTGTCCAACGAGCCGGGCAGTGCCAGACTCATCCACACCGACGTGCTGCTGCACTGTCTCCAGCATCCTCGCTTGGACACTCTGGCCATCAGCTCTCTGCTGCTGCAGAACTGTTCCACGCACCGTCTCTTCTTTGAAGTGTGGTGTCTGGAGCCGGCTAACATGGAGAAGCTGTCAGAGCGGTCCGAGACCTTCCTTCCACTGATCGGAAACTACCTGCAGGTGGCGGGTAGAGAAGATCCTGCAAGGCCTAAAGATGGTTTGTTTGGTTTTTTAAAAGCTTGTGGTTTATCATGCTAGCATAAAATCCAAACAGGCCGAGTTGCAAATGCAGAAGTATAGGAACTGATCTGGTTAGCTGATGAGTAAGAATGACAGAAAAAAAAAAAACTCATCCTATTGATCATTTGGTCAACACAAGAAAGAAAACGTCCGTTCCCAGTAAAGGGCATCACATGTCTCTGAGCGCACACCTCACACACACACCTCAGTTCAGTGTTAACAAGGAATAAAACACACATGCTGCCCAGGTCTGCTCTGCTCAGATTTGTCAGATTTTATAGCACAGTTGTTTTTCTCCAGTGCAAGAAGAGGTTCTGAAAGCTTTGAAGAAAGTTCTCCTGGGCCAGCTGGTCCAGTTTGTCCTTCAAGACCCAACACAAGACTCTGGAGCTCCACGTGTTGAAATACTAACTAGTTTGATCAAACTGTGTGCAAACATAAAGGACATCGGGGATCTGATCAACAACCTCCCTGACGCTCTTCAGAAAGTGGACAGTATTCAGAGGTCATATTTCACTTTCATTTGAATGTGATGCATGTAGGGTTTTTTTTTCTGAAAGTTGTTTTCTTTTCCAGCTGGCAGCTAGTGGACGTTATTACAGAGAAGCTGTCTGATTTCCCAGAGGAGCAAGAATCCTGGAAGAAGTCTGTCACTACTGCTGCCCTCAAGTTTCTTACTGCCTCCTACAGCTGCTTCAAAGATCCCGCAACTATTCCATCTGCACAGGAGCAGAGCATCCTGGAAAGACTCCAGAGCCTCCTGGTGAGTTTGGTGTCAGGGTTCCTACACAAGTATGGAAATAAATTTGGTCAGTTTCCAGGTATTAAAATGTATGGAAATCAAAAATGAAGTATGGGACATTTGTTTATAGACTATTACCACTCTTAAAATACAAAATTTAATTTTTCCAAAAATAATTTGTTCCAGTTTGTGTTTCATGACGGGCCAGGCACACCTTATGTGAGAGCCTAATGGTACTTGGCTACAGTTTTGTATTAAGAATAGTCAAATATGATGTGAATGATCATACACATATATATTTCCTGAGATGTCACATATCTGAAAAACAACGCAGTCTGCATAATCCAGATGCGTTGGAACCCTGTGTCGTCCTTGTGCACATTTTCATTTGACCTCTTTCATGTCATTTATGTTCTCTTTCCTGCAGACATCATCTGAAGAGGTCACTGCATCTGACTGGAACACTTTCATAAAGAATGGACTGAAGTAAGAGTTTTGTCCTTGAGCTGCAGCTGCAGATTTTCAACAATTCAATGTTTATTTTCTGCTGCAGGTGTCGCTACAGAGATCACTGTTTCCTGAACAGCTTGAAAACCCTTTTGGAAGTGATGTACGGTGGAGCTGAGATCCAGAAGGATCTGATACCTTTATCCACCCTGCACACGATGACCAGCAGCCATTCTTTGTTCCTGCCCACCATGTTGGACTCGGATGAGGAGAGGAGCAAGTGTGAAGCCAAAGGTACGTAGCGAATAGTGTACACACACCGTTTGCTTTATTTCCAGTGTCTTTATGAATATTGAACACCCCAATGTTGTTTGGTTTCAGAAGCCTTGGTGTCTCTCATTTTCTGTCTGGTTAAGAAGTGTCCGGAAGTCTGTAACATCAATCACTTCGTGGTACTATTGGGAGCGTACGGAGCTACGCTGAGTACTTCAGGTTGATCCCTCTCATTCTTTCCTGAAACATTCTCCAGGGCGCTTGTAGTTTCCTCCCAGAGATGACACAGATTAATTAGGAGCAGATTAGAATATTTCAGATGTTTTGTTTTTTTTTAAACATCTTGTTTTCCTTTGACAGATCAAAAAATATTACTACTCCTTCAGGAATATGAAAAAAACAACGTGAGCCTGCTGAAATTTCAGTGAGTTCCATCCGTTCTGGTTTGTCGAAGACTGCTGCACTTTGTTCATTTCAGATGCTCAATAATACTCATTCATCTCTGCTGTTATGAAGAGGAAATCATTCCTATCAACCTAATAACAGGTCACCTCTACTTGACAGAAAGAATAATTAAACTGTAAATACCCAGGATTTATTCATCACTGCTCGTTGCAACTCTTTATGTTGTGTATTTATACTCTTTATTTCATAGAAGCAACATTTGCACAACTGCCTGTCAGTTTATTGTTGTATTTTCTCTATATTTTCTCTGTATTTGCTGTCCTTTTGCGACAGGTGAATTTCTCTTACTGGATGATTAAAGTACTTTTGTATTCTATTCTATTCTATAATATTTGATGTCATCTTCAGGTCCGTCTTCTGGGGCCCAGCGGCTCTGGAGCACCACAAGACCAGGAAAAGCCTTGGAGCTTCTTTGTGGAAGCAGACAAACTCAGATGACCTGCTGGCCCTTCTAAATCCTGACAGGATGCTCCAAACCATCACACGGTTTCCCCAGCAACGCAGAATCATCCCACTGGTTGGTGTTTCAGTGCATGTTTGCTTTCCGACATGTTAACTTCAAAGAAATAAGGCTAATTCGCCCAATGTGCACGTTTTCTCCTAGGAGGATAAAGAGCTGCTTTACAAAGAAGACGCTAATGCTGGGGAGTTGTATGACCCCTGTTTCCTCTTACCTCTGTTCAGCGCAATACTGCGACCAGGTGAGCCTCAACCTGCTGCCTTTCCGTTGTTTTTTTGCGAGGGAGTTCATCATCGCCTCTACTTGTTGGTCTGCTCTTTGACAGAGTGTGTGGTCGACTGCCTGAAGTTTGTGTCTGTCCACGCCCTCGGTGTGACCTTAATGGCACTGAGTAGCTACGACCCAAAGCTGCGAGCGGCGGCGTACCACGTGCTGAGCTGCTTCTACCAGCACCTGGAGGGCACACGCTGTCGAGAGAAGAAACAGGTAGGCGTGCTGCGGCGGTGATCTGAGGCTGATGTCCCCAAACACAGATTGTCTGATGTTATTTTTGAATCTACAGCTGTTGTACTTGATGGACATGACAAAGAATGGGATTCGACAGCCAAATCAAAGACTCCCGTTCGTTTTGACTACTTACGTGTCCAAAGTGGCTCAGCAGATGCTCAAACCTGGTGTGTAACTCTGAAAACACTGTGATGAAGCAACTGTCTGTGTTTATGTTTGAGACTAACACAACATATGCTCTTTTTTTCCTCTCTCGTGACTCTGTAGAGGACCACATGTATGTGGTGTTAAACAGATTTCTGCTTTCACATCAGAGCCTAGACTTCAGGAGAGTACCTGAATTCTTCAAGCTCTTCTACGGCTTTGACCTGGAGGTAATGAACCACAGCCTTTCCAAAGGCTTGTTTTCCTCCCTGATTAGTGACCTTAACCTTGATTACACCTGTTCAAACAAACCCCCAACATTCAACCTTGCTCAGTCTTTTTTTTTAAGTCTGACATGATGGAGTCAAATGTGGGCGGACTGTTTGTTCTGCAGCACAAGATGGAACGTGAGTGGATCCTGAGTGTTCTGCAGGAAGGAATAAATGATGGACACTGTTATGAGCTGTGCAACCAACAAGGCATCTTTCAGAGCCTCTTAGGCTTCAGCAGCAGCCCGCTGTGTGACGAACACTCACAGGTACACTGACTGATTCAAAACGCCAGCAGTGATGTCAAGACCAACATGGATTTAACATCGGTAGATCATCAGATGAATATGGTGACTGTATCTGTTTCATGTTAGACGCAGATCCTCCAGGTTCTCTGTCAGGCTGCTCGTGTTCCCAAAGCAGCATATGGCCTCACGAAGAGTGCCGGCCTTCTGAGCTGGATACCACAGATGATTGACAAAAGGTGAGCAGCAGTCCAGTCCACATTTACTGACAGTTTTCACTCAAGTTAGAATGAAAGAATCTGACTTTTTACTTCCTGTCCTTCTCAGGAATGTCAGTCAGCATTTGCTCGGTTTGTTCATCGAGCTGCTCCACGCGCTGTGGTTCACGAGCCTTGGACAGAAGGAGACGAAGGACAAAATCAAAACGTCCTCACTGACAGAAGAGAAAGTGAAGTGTCTCCCGCTTCCACTTGTAAATGACTTCCTGTGCGTGGCATCAACTGTCTGTAGGCACCTCAGGTAAATTCTCCCAGCATCTGCTTCATATGGAGACTTTTCCAGATTCATATCCTTTTACAGGTCCCTGGGATATTAGTGTGAGAAATTTTACTTTGTTTCATGGTTAAGGGATGAAAACGATCCCAGTCTGACAGTTGCTCCTCAAGTCTAATTCTAAAGTCGTCTATCATATTTTTTCGTGACAATTCCAACACTAAACTTTGTTCACTCTTGCTGTAGATATAATTAATGGGATGATCCTGTTTGTTTGATTTCCTCCCTCCCATCAGGTTGGGGGTGAAGGCCACACAGCTCAAGCTGTTTCTGCAGACTCTGTGCTCTGTGCTGATGCATCGACATGCAGCTCTCGGTGTAAACGAACAGGCTGGCCGGCTCACGCTCAAACCCCCACCTCTCTCGTGCACCGAAGCCCTCACTCTGCTCCTCTGCTGGGCCTCGCTGTCCCGCAACGCAACACTCCTCACCCAGATACAAGCCTTGGCCGACAAGTACAAAGTGAAGGATTTTGTGGGTACGTGCACCAACATGATTAAATACATCCACCAAGGTTTGTGCTCTTAGCTTCTGTGTAAAGTCACTCAGTATTTAGTGAACACAGGTTGGGATCTGCTCCTAAGATGGCTGCTCTTCTCCTGAACCTGTGATTCTGCTCATTCCCTCTATGCAGGGGAATGAGCGGAGGACTGCCCAAGGCTTACAAAGTGTCACATTGTTTCTTATAATCACATTACACACTGAGCTATTGTGTTTTATATGGAGTTCTGTTTCGTTCCTCGCATTTTAAATCATTCTTTTTCATCTTTAATGGGATAAACACAGGCACCAGGAAGGATCGAGGTAAAGGCTCCTTTTCCCAGGCTCGCACACGAAAAGAGGGCCTGGCAGAAGATGCAGAGACCGAGAAACAAGAAGAGAGCCTCTTGACAGAATGTAAATTTTCCCTCAGCAGCATCTTCGTGCACTGGGAGCCCGTGTTTCCCCTCAATGACCCTCAGCCGGGAGAGCGAGTGGATTGCAGTGGATTCGCTGTTGATACGGCGCACCTGCTCACCAAATGGTCTTTGAGGTGTTTAGTTGAGGACGCGTACGATGAGAAACGAACAGAGAGCTTCTTACGCTGGCTGGATACGACTGTGATAAAACACAAGCAGATTGTGGCTCTTGTGTTCAAAGATCCCGCTGTGAACGCAGATCTGCTCCGGCTCTACCATCGAGCCTTTGAAACTGACTGTCACGCCAGCATTTCAAGGAGGGAAACCTTCCAGGTGTTTACAAACATTATGTTATTCTTACTGGAGAGCAGAGGTCACCTCCCAGAGCTACATCAGGCCGTCGTCACTGCTTGTCTTCCAGAAGTCGACTGTGATCAGTCCAGACGTGGTAAGACTCTTTATTCACAGACAAGACACATGATGTGACATCACGTGTCGTTACACATCTTGGAAATAGAAAAAGTCTTCTCTGCGACATGAGACGTCAGATTAAAGGCAGACTGACTGAGTCTGTGTTTTGTTTTGTTTTTTCTCCGCAGATGCTGGGCTCTTTTTGTCATCCTTGTACGTGCATGAGTTGTGGAGTGGAGCCACATCAGCAGAACTGTTCCGGTCGCATGTCGGTTTGGTGACTAGGACAAAGAGGAAGAGACGGAAAGGCTCCAGATCGTCACAGACGGAAGCCGCTGTCACAGCCATCTGTAACCACTTCATCGCCATGCAGAGCTGAATGTCACTACTGTTGTGTTCTTTAAAAAGTTTACCAAACGTTTGTGCTCATAGAATTTTCTTTGGTTCGGTTCTTGTGAAACTCCTTACAATGTTTTCAAAACATTTGCAATCGCTGTAAAATGTGGATTTATGTTTTCATCTTAAATAAACATAAGTAATCTCCAGTCACATTTCTATCATAGATGTTAATTTTGATCCATTACATTTCCATAAAACTTCAAACACTGGATGTTCTTTTGATTTTGGATCTTTGACACCTGCAATGATAATGAATAAATTAATTTACTCAGGTTACAACATAAATATATTTCAGTAGTAAATTGATAAACACTCTTACCATGGCAGGCTTCCATTGCTAGACATAAGATTCAGACTGAGGAAGAGAGATCCCACAAAAGCAGCCAGAACCATCCAAAATATGATAACAATTGAGTCTAAAGAGAGCAGATAACTTGCTGTTACTGTGGAACATAACATAAAATAGTGGTCTTAGAATAATCTTTAAATAAACTTACATTTATTGTATTTCAGCTTGCTCTCATCCACAATCACTGGATCGACATAATCATAGTAATATTCCCATTCACCAGGAAGAGCACTGGTGGAGTTCTCCATTATGGATAAGATCTGCAGGAGAGAGGACGCTGTCCCATTCCTAAAACACTGTGACTGTACTGTCACGTTTCAGTGTGTCTGTCAGAGCACAGCAGTGTTATCTGACCTTCAGCCTTCAGCTGGGTTCAGTGAAACACACACAGAACACACCATGTCATTGAAACTCGGTATAATATAGTATAATAGAATGTTGCCATAGGCAATTTAATAATAGGTCATACAATGATCTCATTAATTAATTACATCAGGAATCTAAAATTAATGGCAACATTGCTTTTCACGTTCCAGTCCAGTAGGTGGCGAGGATGCGGCGGTATGAACGTTCACCAGTGACGTCATGAGCTGAAAAACACGCACCGGCCTTCCGGAAAAGGGCCGAGTCTGTGTTGCCAGACCCGTAATTGTGCTGTGGATTTGTGTAACTGTTTTAGTGTCAAAGAAGGAAAGGAGATTCTCCATTAATTAAGGGGCCCCAAACCACGTCGTTCTCTCGGGGAGAAAATAATGCTAAAATCAATCACCAAATAATATTAGGCGACCCTGACTAGCAAATTGTATGCTTGATAATCAGTGTATAATAATGCTAAATGCAAACATAAATAACAGTATCTTGGTCAGAAATGAGAACAAGCTATTATATCACTGCTGCTCTTGGTTCGGACTATTCAGGTGGGTTTGCAGATGCTTAGTTGCGTTCTGGCTGTGGATTGTTTTTTAGGGGCGATTTGGCAGAGTTTGTGCCACACCTGGCAACCTGGCAACCTTTGCCTCATCAGAGCTGTTGTAAACTAGCTAGCATTGTGCCGTCTAACGTCTCTGGTTGCCTTGTCTGGTTTCTATGGCGATACATTAGTATGCTTATCAGAAGAATTCGTTGAAGTGTACATCCATACTTATACTGAGAAGAATGGAGGCAGTGAAGGCATTCAACGTGGAGGTAAAGTTTGCTCGTATATTTAATTAATCCCAACGGGCTAAAGCTGACAGCTAATGCTACCGTATCAGTTGATTTGGTCAAAGTTTAGGATTAGTCGCTTTAATGTATTATTCACTGCAGTTGTTAAACAATTTAGCTCATTGTTAATACAGTACATATAACAGAACCTTGCTAAAAGACTAACACAACTCGGTTTATGTGTAGTTTGAATCACCATGTCCGGGATGGTGCCGATATCTCGCAAGGCCTCATGTTTCAGTATCAAGCTAACGTTCATGTAGTTAGTAGGCTAGCTTAGCAAACTGAGACTTCTGTTGAATGTCGTTGTAAATGTCGAGGAAAATATTTCACTGCACATATGTACTTCTCAATGCTATTTGCCCTTGCACTTACCAACGCATCGTATTGTCAAGAATTCGTAAGCGTTTTAAGGCTCGAATGACGCTAATGTTGTAGTCTTGGCAATATTCATTCACGCGGTTGTTGATGTCAGAGCATTATTGCCTCTCGAACGTGTGATAATGGACAAACGTATATTTGCACTGCATTTGACAGCTTTTGTCTGTATGAAGCAGCATGTATTATGAGTGAAATTTAATTCTTAAAGTAACATAATGAATGAGAACACATTTTCAACCTGTTTTCTATAAGCTGCCAATAATAGGCCGAATTAAGCAGTTTACCAGTCTGTAACAGAGGTGATTTAAGGATTGTATCCAATGTATGTGTAAAGGAATGTAAAGCATAACAACAGTTTATTAGGGGGCACACTGGTACTGGTACAGCTGATTAAGCCATGTCATAGTAGTTATATATGTTTATATATTACAGGGCTCATTAATTGGTGCTATCAAGGATGTTATTTTCATATTTTTTCCCCAAAAATCAGTTATTCTCCATGATTGACCTGAAGCCGCCAATATCCCCCGGGCTAAGATGATGTCTGTCACAAAATCAGCCATCAAGGCTATCAAGGTAAAGATATTAACTGAGCAATGTCACAGTCATATTTCATTGCATTGAAGATACCTTTTATTGTCTTTCAAATGTTTTGGAGGGATATTACCGCTCACAATGATAATATGATTAATACCAGTCAATGAAATGAGGATTTCATAATTCCTTATATATTAAATCCTGTTGGAAGAAAGAACTTACTAACTCTCACATTTGCCTGTTTTTGTTATTGCAGCTTCATCTCTGCCAATGTATGAATCAGTTAGATACTACACAGTATGATGTGTCTAACATTAATTTTTGTCTTTTTCATCAGCTTTACAAACATGTTGTCCAGATTGTTGAAAAGTTCATTAAAAAGGTGTGTATCCACTGAAGCATTATCAAACAGTCCATCAAATGTACGTAGTCATGAGACAGTGGTGATCAATCATCAAGTCATCTTGTCTTGCATTTTGTCTCCAGTGCAAACCAGAATTAAAGGTTCCTGGCTTGTATGTGGTTGATTCCATTGTTCGACAGTCACGCCATCAGTTTGGTGTTGACAAGGGACGTTTTTGGGCCAAGGTTCTTAAAGAACTTCACAGATACCTTCCAGAATCTGTACCCTGCCCAGAAGATGATAAGGTACTTTTTCAGATTGTGTTTATGTTTGTTTTAATATGAATGCCCTGAAATATAAAAATGTGTTGATTTATGTATTCATGTGTGGCTTGCTTTCATGTTTTTCCTCTCCGTAAATTAGACCAAATAGTGCGTGTCTTGAACCTTTGGCAAAAGAATGGTGTGTTTGATATGGACATTATTCAGCCTTTGATGGATATGGCTAATGGACAAATATTTCCTGCTCCTTCACTGGAAGGTAAAGGAACGACGACAATGTGCTCAACCTCATCTTTCTCAAATTAAATTCAGAGACTAACACTTATCCATCTCTGGACAGTTCCAGCAGATCCACAGCTGCCTGTCACCAGTGCCTCAGCTGTGCCTGCGTTGCCCCCAGCTTGCGAGTTCTGCTGACACCCTAGCTGCTGTGGCCCAGCTCTTCCAGACACCACATGGTCAGGAGGTCAGTAGGCACTCAATAAAAGTGCCATATCTGCTCCAGTAAACTTGTCTTATAAGGCATGACTTGACTCTCCTGTCCCTCCTGTAGCTACAAAAGATGCTTCAGAACCTTCAGCAGGCAGATGCAGCCATGACAGCCAACATCACAAACACACCACCAAACCCACCCCAGATGTCTGTGGCTCTGTTCAACCCACACAATGCAAGCACAGAGAAAGGACTCACGTTAGCTAGGTAGATCACCACTCTGGTTCCCAACCTAACATGCACTCATATATAAACTGATACTGACTTGTTCCTGTGTTATTGTCATTATCGCTTCCTCAGAAACTTCTTGACCGATTTGTCTATGATGACGAACCTGAGGACCATGTCAACAAATGAAGCTCATTCACTGTGAGTTTTGTGCATTTATAGTGCTTGATAAGTTCAGAATATACTTTAAATTGAGTAACTGTGTAAAATTGTTAACGTCCATGCTGTGTGTTCATTTTTGTCATTCCAGAGGCGTTCCTAACAATGTTTCGAACCAGTTTCATGGCCAGATGCACCACACTGAGCCTGTTCATCCACATATGGGACAGACTGGTGGCGTTGAGGTATCCAATGTTGACTATGATAACATGAATAAACGTCCACAAATGAAATTGCTCAGTTCACACGTCTAGTTGAAGTTGTTGTCTCTTGCCGTGTCTAAAATCGTGTACTGTGTTAACTCAACTTGAGCACTCAAACGGCCGAAAAGTGTGGATCAATGGACAACTTACCACTCTGAATGACCGCCATCTTAGTGACGTAGTGAAATGACGTATCTTTCACGGCAGACAACAGTGATACCAGCAGCAACCACGGGATATCACCTACCCATGGAATCCAAGCGATTGCTAAAGTTAGCTTGCTAGCTAGTAAACGACGGCACAATTTCAGGCAGTGACATTGTTGCGTACATTTGGTTCTTGTTTGATAAATTGTTGTCTTCACTGTACATGATTGTGGTTTAAGATGTGAAGTCTGATGCATGATGCGTTGTAAATATTCACTAAATGCGAATTTCCGGTAAGTGTGTGACAACACCACTTTCTGATTTGAGACAGTACTACCTTGTCGAAATTCGCACTCATCGCGAGTAAGAACATATTGTGCATAGTGTACTACAGTACCAATGGAAGTATGTGATTTGAGACAAAGCACGTGTCTATAAATTCAGTAATTGAATTTGGAAAACATGAGTTACAAGCTTTGTTTGAAAATACTATGTTTTACACTAATGTCTGATTGGTTTACTTTCCTCTGTGTGGTGTCTTTTTTTTTTCGTCATCTCATAGCCTAGTGTCAGGATGAGTCACGGTGAACGTCTTATGATGCTGGCTGAATACCAATCCCATAAATGAGGCTAATTCACGATCACAGGTAAACCCCCAAACCTGTTGAATTAGTTATAAACCAGTTTCAGTCTTTAGGGTGTTAGGACATGTGGCTTTCAGCACATGCCGATGAGAAAGAGAAATGAAAAAAAAACATGTCATTGTTTTACAAAAGGGAAATTCAAGAGAAGAGTCATCCATGAGAAGGGAAGGAAGACACAGAGGATATGGCAGGAGATCAAGATCTGGTTCCAGGTAAGAGACTGCTCATTCCAACCCTGAAATCATTTTTGCTTGAAGGTGTATTATGATAAGGTATAACCATTCTCTGTCTGCTTCACTCCTTTACATTCAAGATCTCCCAGGAGAAGAAGATCCAGATCTACATCCCGCTCAAGGAGGTCAAGGCATCGTCGATCTGGTTCCCGTTCTAGAGAACGCCACTGGCGATCCCGTTCTCGGGACAGGGGTGAAAGAGACAAGGACAGAGAGCGCAGACTGAAGGGTCTTCCCAGCATGAAGAGTCAGACTCTCAGTGGTACGCTCTGTTGTCAAAAACCTCTAATACATGAAGATTTCATCTACAGTTCGTACAGTTGAGGGTTTTTAATGTCTGTTTGGATAGTTATTAAAGAAACAATGAAGACAATGTACAGTATCATTATCAAAGCAACTAAATAACTAAAGACAAAACTATAGACTTAATACGAAGCTTCTTCCATCCTCCAAGGTGTCTTATTTTTGTTTTGCTTTCAGTTTGCAGCACCACACTTTGGGTTGGTCAGCTAGACAAGAAGACCCAGCAGTCTGACGTGATGTCCCTTCTAGAAGAGTTTGGCCAGATTGAGTCCCATCAATGTAGGTTTGGACAAAGCTGGATTCTTGTCGCTCTGAATTCTAAAGCGATGTTTTGTTGTTCCTCGTATTTCACTGTCTGCTGTACTCTGTACAGATGATTCCTCCAAGGGGATGTGCCTATATTGTTATGGTTCACAGACAAGATGCCAACACAGCCTTAAACAAGCTCGGTCGAGGGTCGTACAAAGTCAACCAGAAACCTGTAAAGGTACATGAGCACTGATTGCGTTATTCACACTTTATCTTAGATCTGTGGCTCCGTGGGGATTGTGGATAATGACTGCTGTTGTTCCTCTCACTTAGATTGCTTGGGCTTGAACAAAGGTATAAAAACTGCACACAAAAAAGTTTTGGGACGTGGAGCGAGGGGTTACCTACATACCCTGACCAAAGTAAAGGTTGAGGAGTTGGAGAGCTATCGGGAAGGGGGATTTGCTGGACATAGAAAACACTAAATCCAGGTACACACTTAACTGTTTGTGAAGGTTGGACTGCCAGGTTATTAAGGGCTGTTTTCCTCATGTTGTCCTGCTTTGTTTTTTTCCCCTCAATTGCTCAGAGTGGGGTGATGTGTTGGACTTCAATAAGAGGGCAGCTGTAAACGGATCGTTGGAAAATTACCAGCAGATGGAGCCATCGCTGCTCACGTCAGGTAATGCCACAACAGTCTCTAAACACTGTCCTTTCATATCTCATGGGCTATTTATTGGTTTGATGGAGGCTTTTACAATATTCTGAGGCTGTTGGGGGACAATAAAATATTATTGCACATGAGTAGTGGAGCTTATCTGAATCAGCTCACTTTTCTTCAATTATTCCTAACGGCAAGATTTACTGCATTGAAAGAAACCAATCTTTAGCAGTAGTGTCATTTATAGGAACATGTTGCGACGACTGTCCCATTCAGTCAAATTTATGTATCGTTATTCCATGAGCGGGCAGACAGATGTTGTGACATATAAGCGAAGTGTGTGTGTTTTTCAGTGGTCCAACAAGATGTTTTGGCAATTAATGGCCTTGATAAGGTCACAGGGAATTACTAATTTACACAACGGTTACCCACAGAGGATCAGATCAAACCCTGACAGTACTGAACCCACTTCAGCTGGTGAAATACAACCATGGCCTCTGCAAGTGTACAGGGAATTCAGGAATGAAGTCTGAAGTGTTTTCTAATTTTTAAACTACTGTTCTAAGTAACAACGTCCTGTAGGAATGCCCTGGTGCAATAAGCTGCTCACATACAGTATGATCCGCCTTCTTTTGGGTAGAGTGCTTTACAGTTACTCTTTGTGTTTCTAATCATTTCAACTGTTTCGTTCAAAGCAAAGTCAGTGAGATAACAGCTTTATGTGCTGTAGCCTAGAAACCATGAGCAGAAGGTGAATCCTGTGGCTTTGAAGCACTACATTTGGCGTCTCACTTTGTGGCGCTTGAGGAAGTTTCTTATCCTATGTAGGTGGTTTTTTGGAGTGTAAAAACCACAAGTACTATTGAGTGTATAAAGATTGGACATAGCACTTACACTGTAGCTGTCAAAGAGAATTGTCCACTGGAAATACATTGAGGAAAGCATCATGCAGGAGGGCATCTCCTGATGTTGAGGTCTACTAATGTGATTGCCCACCATGCAAGTACAAATATAGTTAGTAATAGTAATATGATAATAATAATAATAAAAAAAAACTGGATAAATCCAGCCTGTCACACATCCAAATACACAGCTCTTCAGAGATACGAGTGAAGTAGGCCTATGGTGACAAACAAATGCGATAAGTGTGTATGCATTTGATCCCAACTCGTTACGCCATGATAAACGGATGTGGAGCACATTTAAAAATGTGTTGTTTGTTTGCACCATGCAGCATTGGCCCAGAGCTATGCTAAATTCTTAACAACTATTGCCCAGACTTCAATTCCTTTAGTACTACCAGGTTCATACATTGTTTCCTTGACCTGATGTTGAATCTGTGGGAAAGGGGGCAGACAGCCTTTAATGAGCTTACTTCTTCAGTCCCTGACAGCTGATCCGAGCTGTGCTCCTCAAAGGTTATACCCAATCTTTTTTGTCCGAAGGCTCACAGGTGTAGGTGTAAGTTTAGGCCAGGCATTGTTATTCAGATAAGCTCCTCTGCATAGGCGTTCAGTTTAGCACGCTAACTTATCAGTGATCCTTTCTCTGCCAAGTATTTGCATCCTCACTAGAAACCTTGAACTGTGCAGCATACCTATTGAATAAAGTGGGATTCCAAAACACTTACTGTGGTATGTGTAGAGGGGAATATTCTGTCCACCTTTCTCTTCTCGAGGTAGATGAGCACGATTATTTTTGTTGGATTTGGTTTGGAATGTTTGTATTTTCTCCTCATTCCCAATAATCTCTTCCAGACAACTGTTAATGGACATGATTTATTTAACTTTAAAAAACTTCCTGGCCAAGATGAGGCAGCAGCAAATACAAAACGGGTCACAAAATTACTCAGTTTAAACACAAGCAAAAGGCAAATCAAACATTAAATTCACAGTTTATGAAACACAAGTGAATGTTCTGGAGTTGGCCTTGAGGACAGCTTGGATTTAAGTCTTTCTGTAATGTATTCCATACAAAAGGTGCAAGGTGGACAAAATGTAATGACCTATTGAGTAAATGGTAATGGTGATTGTCAGACTACATGTGAAAACTGTAATCTACAACGGTATCTGCGGTGGATTCAGTCAAACAGTTGATAACCCCCCCGTCTGCTCCCCAAACAACTGCTTGTTGTAAGACTCCGTGTCTGCAGAAGCCCAAAGTCCATGGTCCATGTCCTTTTTTAATTTCATTTTGTAAACGTGTGATGTAGTGGCTCCTAACCAAGTCTGTGTGGTTGTGATTCAGTTTCTCTCCTACGCCCATTTTTACTTTCTCTGTTTCATGAAGCCTTTCAGCAGTTTTAGACATTGTGTTGAGTTGCTACTGATGAAAACTCAACACGTCCTCGTGACGCTGCTTCATAATAAAAGAATAACAAACTCATCTGAGCACCTCACTGGATGGAAGGTTGCTTACATGTCCTGGTCAAGAGTATCACACCGCTGGCTGCTGCGGCACTTACAGGCCCTGATTGGTGTCAAGAATTGAAGACAAGGTAAGCCAATGAAGCTTGTCAGCAGACATTTACTAAACGCTGCTTATGAATAGTAAAAAAGGATGGTTCATATGTAAGGCTTTGTAAAATAAGACCTGTGCTAGGGGAACTTGGCACAATCATTGCTTGTGAAAGGTGTATGGTGACTTACAAAAACAACACATGCAGCCAACGATGCACAACCTATTCAAGCATTTCCCTGAGGAATGTCAAGGAATGTAAATTTGCTCTTGCTCAATCTTGCTGATTATGTCATTTTTTGAACTATTTGACGTGTCAGATGCGGGGTATGCCACACAACTACCACACAGAGACAGATGTTTAATGTCAGTTATCTCCCGATCCAGCAGGGCCCAGTGCCAACCCTGCACTACACTGACATCACCAGATTTGTTTGTTTACCTCTGGTTTATTAAATGGGCACCATAGGTATTAATCAGCAACCACTAGAATACATCTCAACTCTTTTTTGCGAGGTAGCTTCTTAGCCTTTTGTCCCTTGTTAGATAAAGACCCCTATAAAAATATTTTTTGTAATTCTAATTTCGCAACAGCCTTTCATTTTGGAATAGTTGACAGAAGATTACCATTTTAATTAACAAAGCTTACGCATTTTCTGTCATACGTTAAAATTGAATTGACTCCAATAGTGACAATAGTTATTTTCATTCCATATAAATCTCCAAAACTCATCATTTAAAATGTGTAGATTCAAAATTTTTTGCATTCTGGGAATCTCTGTCATCACCACCACTGGCTTACAGACCTGCACCGAGAAGACTTGTCCAAATCAAGTATGAAAGTTTACGAACCAAACAAATCGACAGCTGGAGTCTGAAGGGAACGTCAAAGCGCTGAATGGAGGGTGGAAGGGCAAACCCAGCAGTGTCCTGGCAGCTATGCTTTCATTTCAGTTTATCAAACCTTTGCATCAAACATTGTGACATATGATTGGACTTGCGTGCTGAGCGCTTGTAAAATGGCTGAAGGATGTGCAGCACACGAATTTGAACAATACAGGTGTAGAGCACATACCACAAATACTGTGGAACAGCTGTTGCTGTGAAAGCATGAGCCTAAGTTTCCCACCGTGGCAGCTGGTGAGATCCATCTTAGCACCTTGTGTCGCCTACACTCCTGCCTTTACCTGGGTCCTTTCCCCATGACACCACGCAGCTGGCCACACACAGACATGGCCCAAACGGGACTATAGCCTCTGAAATCCCACCATCTGGCAAACGTTCCAGGATATCCTTCAACAATGTAAGTGAACGCTAGAGCAACTGCAGATTTAATCAGGTTGATAAACCTTCATGTTCCTTTTTTTTAGACGGAACATCATGTCTGGTTCGCAACCACAGACATTGTCTATTTGCGTCTGTGATGTGTGATCACTGCAATCTCTGTGTGGATGACTTTGTGCCAGGTCACCTTTTTGAGTTATTTAAACAGAACCCACTCTCCCCAATACACATTGCCGCCACTGGCTAATCAGGTGCTACGTAGCTTTTATACTCAAAGAGCTTGTTGCATGTTGAGGTAGAAGTAAGACAACTTCAAATTT
>NW_027615782.1:0-35425 GCF_965212315.1 Lampetra planeri
AAACATTGTTTTCGGGGTTAGATTATGTACAAATGAAGGTGTCGTCGTTAACCCACCGCCACCACCACCACCCGACACAGACAATGAGTCAGGGCTTGTCACGTGAACAAAATGTGCCAATGAGTTGCTTGCTCAGCACGAACCGGTTGCGTGAACCCACAACATTAACAATCTGAGTCACGTGTCGTTTCGCCGGTGATTACAACAGCCACCAGCAGTTTCGATTCAAAGCTTTCGTGACTGCAGGGATTCATCTTCTTGGTTCTTTCGGTAAAGTCACGTAGAAGGGAAATAATAAAATAAAAATAAAACATAATAAAATAATTCTCACGACGTTTCGGCCACAACGCAAGCAGCCGTCCTCAGGTGCTTGCGTTGTGGCCGAAACGTCGTGAGAATTATATTATGTTTCATTTTTATTATTTTATTACTTCCCTTCTACGTGACTTTACCGAAAGAACCAAGAAGAAGCCACCAGCAGCTTCATCGGGCGACTTGTGCCCAAATTGTTTACGTGACGAACCTTACCGATTGGCTGTATCGGGTGGTGGTGGTGCTGGTGGGATTAATGACACATTCATTTTCACGCGATCTAACCCCCCCCCAAGAAAAAACCTTTCATTATGAATAATATTGATCGGGATAGCCCACTGCGACGATGTGTTCAAATTGAAACGACATCTCCGTCGGTTAATTGGACCCGTTTCGTATTTGTATTCTTCTCACTGACACGTCTTGCCCAGCAAACCACGGGGGTGGTTTTCCACAAGGCCATTTGCCGAGCCGTGCCAGAAACCAAACCTCGATAGCCGCTCGCCCACCCCCCCCTCCCTCCCTCCCTCCACGTCGCGCGTCGCAATCTGCCTCGGTGCGAGTGACGTCAGTGGCACGGCACGGCTTCTTGCAGTGGAACAACAACAACAAAGAGCCGTTGCTAGGCACGGGGGCCACCCCGGCAAACGGGCTAAGTGGCAACGGAGGCTCGTGTTCCCCGAATGACTTTGAGGCGCTTACGCAGCGAGTCACACCACCTCAGAGGAGTTTTGATCGCGTCTGGCAAGATAGCACTGCACTACGCGCGCGCGCGCGCGCGTGTGTGTGTACACGTGCGTGTGTACGAACGGATGCGCGCGCGCGTGCACACACAAACACACAATGACATGACGTACGCATGCGTATACTTGGCCGACGGTGTACGCACACCACACACACACACCTAAAATAGTACGTACCGATGAACGCACGCATGCACACAAGGACTCGCACGAAAAGCAACGAAACAAAGATCCCCCGTATAGCCCACGCAGGCTGCTGGGGGCAAGTGCTGTCGAGTGAGCACCTCCGTGAAAGCCGGCGCTGGCGGTGCTGCCGGCACCGCGCCCGGCCGCCTTTGTCTCCCCAGTGCTGATGCTTACACGATGCACCAAGTACTCATTTAGGGCTGAGCGGACCTCAGGGAGGCACATAACCGGTTCAGATATTCACCACCGGCGATGGCCGCGAGAGGGAATCAAACTCGGGTCGCCGGGTTCGTAGTCGCGCGGGGTGCTAACCGCTGCACCTCCGCTCTCCGTCACGCAAAAACAACGATCCCCCCCCCCCCCCCCTTAACAGACTGTTGGGGCAAGCGCTGTTGGCGAGTAGCACCTATGAAGGCCGGCACGGCACGCGAAGGGGGTGGGTGGCCAGCACCACGCCCGGCCGCCTTTGTCTTCCTAGCGGCGTTGTTAGCACATCCTACTAGGTAATCATTTGAGGCCGAGTCGACCTAGGGGAGGCCCAGGACCGATCCAGATGATTGTCACTGGTGGTATCTACACAAATAGACACTCACACCCACACGCTCTCACACCCTCGCACACCCTCACACAATTCTAGATTTGAAGCTTTCGTGACTGCAAGGATTCAAATTCTTAGGTTTGTTCGGTAAAGTCACCATGTAGGTAAAACATCAAAATTAATGTTGCCTCCGAAACGTCGTGATTTTTATTTTATTTTATTTTTTATTAATTTTGATGTTTTACCTACGTGACTTTACCGAAAACACCTAAGCATATGAACCCTCACACAAACATCCTCACACTCACACCCACAAACTCTCACACTCACACCCACAAACTCTCACCCACACTCACACCCACAAACTCTCACACTCACACACACGCCCACACTCACACACACTGGCCAACAGCACTTGCCCCAACATTCTGTATGTACCCGCCGGCTAAAGACAGGAACCACACGCGCACACACCCATGCACACACGCACACACTCACACACCCACACACCCACACACACACCCACACACACACGCACACACGCGCGTGCCCGCTAGTTGGTGAGTTCCACGCTGAGCTCCAGCCGGAGCGCCTGCCCCACCTCCCCCGAGGGCACCGCCGCGGTCCCCTCTCCTCCCGCAGGCGCCGCAGCTCGCCGCGCTCAAACGCCGCCGTCCCGCCGATCACCAGCGAGTAACTCCCCGGGGTGGCCCTCCTCCGCACCACCCGCAGGAGGGCCGGCCCTGCGGGCCGTCGCCGCGGAGGCCCCGGTGGCCCCGGCGGCTCCGCCGGCGTGCCGGATTTCGAAGCACGGCTTGGACCGAGCGCCGTCGGAGCGGGCGACGCTGAGGATGCGGTAGCGCACGTGGCCGCTCAGCGTTTTGAGCGCGGGGATGAGAGCGAGGATGGTGATGTCATCATCATCCTCCTCCACCTCGTCCTTCTCCTCGCCCGCGGCGGCGGCGGCGGCTTCCTGCGTCTTCCGCTTCTTCGTCTTCGCCTGCCGCTCCTCGCCGTCGCTACGGGCGCGGAGCTTGCTGGAGAGTGGCACCCGCAGCCTCATCGGATGGTCCGTGTCCAGGCCCGGCTGGGGACACGTGGTGGGGACACGTGGTGGGGACACGTGGTGGGGACACGAGGTGGGGACACGAGGTGGGGACACGTGGTGGGGACACGTGGTGGGGACACGCGGTGGGGACACGCGGTGGGGACACGAGGTGGGGGACACGTGGTGGGGGACACGTGGTGGGGACACGTGGTGGGGACACGTGGTGGGGACACGTGGTGGGGACACCAGGTGGGGACACGAGGTGGGGACACGAGGTGGGGACACGAGGTGGGGACACGAGGTGGGGGACACGAGGTGGGGACACGAGGTGGGGGACACGAGGTGGGGACACGAGGTGGGGACACGTGGTGGGGACACGAGGTGGGGGACACGAGGTGGGGACACGCGGGTGGGGACACGAGGTGGGGACACGTGGTGGGGACACGAGGTGGGGACACGAGGTGGGGACACGAGGTGGGGACACGTGGTGGGGACACGTGGTGGGGACACGTGAATACCACAGAGATCCAGGCGGGGTACCCGGTCCAGCTCCAGACAGAGGAGTGGCAGCCTCTCCTCCGCAGTGAGCATTCGGAATTCCATCACCCATAGTGGTTTTTTGTTGTTTCTGGAGGAGCCTCAAGGGTACGGATTCAGTCTCCTGGCTCCGCCAAATGGGGTTTGGCCTGGAGACCGCCATAGACGCCTGTCCCCCCGGGGCCTCCGGCACAAGCTTAGTTACATTTTTAAATCGTGGTTTGGTGGTCATTTATTGAAGGTGGAGGGGTTACAAGCCCCTCGCACCCATCCAAACTCACACACCCCACTCATACACTCACTCTCACACTCACAAACTCTCACTCACTCTCAGATGCAGTGGGTTGCCATGCAAATCATGATAGCGTCTCAGATCTGCAACGGTGGCGACGGTGATGATGACGATGATGACGATGACCACGGCGACGTAGAAAATGATGTGGCTCATGATGACGAAGAACGCAATGATGACGATGATGATATCCCCGATGACGAATGACGAGACGGTGACGATCATAACATCGACGACGACACTCACGACACTCATGACACTCACGACACTCACGACACTCATGATACGAATGACGACGATTACGACGACCCTCACCTGGCTGGCGACGCCGTCGTCCCCGCGCTCCGTCTCCTCCCCGGCGGTGCCGTTGGCACCGCGGCGGAAGCGTCCACCCTTGGGCACGCCGTTCACCTTGCAGTCGTAGCAGCCCTCGTGCGACAGCTCGTTGCCATCACCCGCCCGCCGCCGCCGTCACCGTCGCCACCCAGGGCGAAGCCCTGGCCGCTGGTGAAACCCATGCCTGACACGCAGTGCCTGGGGGGTGGGTGTGGGGTGGGTGGGGTGGGTGGGTGTGGGGGGTGCGGTGGGTGGGGTGGTTGGGTGTGGGGGTGGGTGTGCGGGTGGGGTGGGTGGGTGTGCGGGTGGGGTGGGTGGGTGTGGGGTGGGGTGGGTGGGGTGTGGTGGTGGGTGGGTGTGGGGTTGGGTGGGTGGGTGGGTGTGGGGTTGGGTGTGGGGTGGGTGGGTGTGGGGTTGGGTGGGTGGGTGGGTGTGGGGTTGGGTGGGGTGGGTGGGGTGTGTGGGGTTGGGTGGGTGGGTGTGGGGTGGGTGTGCGGTGGGTGTGGTGGTGGGTGGGTTTGGGGGTTGGGTGGGTGGGTGGGTGTGGGGTTGTGTGTGGGGTGGGTGGGTGTGTGGGGTTGGGTGGGTGGGTGGGTGTGGGGTTGGGGTGGGTGTGGAGTTGGGTGGATGGGTGGGTGTGGGGTTGGGTGGGTGGGTGTGTGGGGGTGGGGTGGGGTGAGACACGCAGCCAAACGATCTCAAGGACACCGTGACAAAGGTCCCCCACGTAGCTGATTGCGAGCAAAAGCTCCTACGGAAGGCCTAGTCATCATCATCATCATCGTCCCATCCCCCCATCATCGCCTCGCCATCAGCCCCCATCATCGCGCGTGTGCCATAAGCACGTGCGTGTACGTGCGCACACCTGTGTACACGCACGTGTACGCACAGGTACACAGGTGTGTACACGTGCGCGTGCGTGTGCGCGCGTCTCGGGCCCTCACCCCTGGCCCACGCGGTAGTAGCCGGGGGGGCAGCCGCACAGGTATCCGCCCTCGGTGTTGGAGCAGCCGTGGCTGCAGGGGTTCCGCGCCGAGGTGCACTCGTTCACGTCGCGGCAGCTGCCGCCCGGCGACTCGTAGCTGTAGCCGGTGGGGCACGCGCACTTGAAGCTGCCCAGCGTGTTGTAGCACGACGCACGGCCGCACACGCGCGGGTTCACGCACTCGTTCTCGTCTGGCGCGGGGGGGTGGGGGGGGGGGGGTAGGTGGGGGGGGGTGATGGGGGGGGTAGGAGGGGGGGTGATGGGGGGGGGGAATTAAGAATCTCTTACCCCCCCCCCCATCCCCCACATTGTTTCCAAATGTCACGGCACTCTGAGGCCTCCCCTCTCCCCCCTCCCCCCTCCCCTCTCCCCCCTCCCCCCCCCTACCCTCCCCCCCTACCCTCCCCCCCTACCCTCCCCCATCCCCTCCCCCCTCCCCTCTCCCCCCTACCCTCCCCCTCCCCCCCTCCCCTCTCCCCTGTCCCCTCTCCCTCCTCCCCTCTCCCCCTGCCCTCCCCCCCTACCCTCTCCCCCCCTCCCCTCTCCCCCCCTCCCCTCTCCCCCCTCCCCTCTCCCCCCCTCCCCTCTCCCCCCTCCCCTCTCCCTCCTCCCCTCTCCCCCCCTCCCCCCCTACCCTCCCCCCCTACCCTCTCCCCCTACCCTCCCCCCCTACCCTCCCCCCCCCCCCGCTCACCGATGCACTGGTTCCACTGGTAGTGCTGCGTGTAGCCAGCGGGGCAGGGAGCAGCGGTAGCCGCCCACCATGTTCTGGCAGCCGTGCTGGCAGCGGTGGCTCCCACTGCACTCGTCCACGTCTGTGAGGGGGGGGGGGGTGGAGGGGGGGTAGGTGAGTGGGTGGGGGGGTGGAGGGGGGGGGTAGATGAGTGGGTGGGGGGGGGGGGTGGAGGGGGGGGGGGGTAGGTGAGTGGGTGGGGGGGTGGAGGGGGGGGTAGATGAGTGGGTGGGGGGCGGGTGGAAGGGGGTTCAGTGGGGAGTGGGGTCGGTATATGGGTAGTTGGGTAGGTAGGTAGCTATGTAGGTAGGTGGGAAGGCGAGTAGGTGGGTGGGTAGGTGAGTGGATGGGTGGGTAGGTGGGTGGTTAGTTGGGTGGGTGGTTAGTTGGGTAGATAAGTAGATGGGTCGGTAGGTGGGTGGTTAGTTAGTTAGTTGGGTGGGTGGTTAGTTGGGTGGGTAGGTGGGTAGGTGGGCGGGTAGGTGGGAGCGTAGCCTGGTAGGTGAGTAGGTGGCGAGTTGGGTCGGTATATGGGTAGTTGGGTAGGTAGGTAACTATGTAGGTAGGTGGGTAGGTGGGAAGGCGAGTCGGTGGGTGGGTAGGTGAGTAGATGGGTCGGTAGGTGGGTGGTTAGGTAGGTAAGTAGGTGGGTAGGTGGGCGGGTGAGTAGGTGGGCGGGTAGGTGGGTGGTTAGGTGGGCGGGTAGGTGGGTAGGTGGGCGGGTGAGTAGGTGGGCATTGAGTACCATCGCAGTTGAGTCCAGACGCGTCGAGGCTGAAGCCGCGCTGGCACTCGCACTCGAAGCTGCCCGGGGTGTTCTGGCAGACGCCCTTCGAGCCACACAGGCCGGACTGCCCCACGCACTCGTTGTTGTCTGTGCAGGGAGGGACCACAGGTGACGGAGCGGGAGAGACAGGGGGGGGGGGGGTTATGCTGTCCGCACACACACACGCTCACTCATTCATTCACTCACTTCCTTGCTGATTCCCTCACTCGCTCGCTCATTCACTCGCTCACTCCCTCATTCCCTCCCTCCCTCCCTCTCTCGCTGATTCCCTTAGTCACTCACTCGCCCCTTTAATCGCTCACCTCCCCTCACTCACTCCCTCACTCACTCACTCACTCCCTCACTCACTCCCTCACTCACTCCATCATTCACTCGCTCCCTCACTCCCTGAGTCCCTCCCTCGCTCGCTTGCTCCATCACTCACTCCCTCGCTCCCTCTCTCACTTGCTCCATCATTCACTACCTGAGTCCCTCCCTCGCTCCATCACTCCCTCGCTCCCTCCCTCACTCGCTCCATCACTCACACGCTCCCTCCCTCGCTCAGTCGCTCTCGCTCGCTCGCTCCTTCAATCGCTCGCTCGCTCCTTCACTCGCTCACTCACTCCCTCCCTCACTCGCTCCTTCAATCGCTGGCTTGCTCCATCACTCACTCACTCCCTCACTCCCTCACTCACTCCCACCATTCACTCGCTCCCTCACTCCCGGAGTCCCTCCCTCGCTCGCTTGCTCCATCACTCACTCCCTCGCTCCCTCACTCACTAACTCACTCCCTCGCTCCCTCTCTCACTTGCTCCATCACTCACTCCCTCCCTCACTCGCTCCTTCAATCACTCGCTCACTCCATCACTCGCTCCCTCACTCCCTGAGTCCCTCACTCGCTCGCCTCCATCACTCACTCACTCGCTCCCTCTCTCACTTGATCCATCACTCACTCACTCACTCGCTCCCTCTCTCACTTGCTCCATCACTCACTCCCTCCCTCGCTCGCTCCTTCAATCGCTCCCTCTCTCTCTCTGTCCGGCAGCAGTGAGCGGGTGAGTGGCGAGGGGCCGCTCACCGATGCAGGCCGTGTGGTGCTGAGTGAACCCTGGCGGGCACTTGCAGGTGAAGCCGCCCACCGTGTTGACGCACAGGAACTGGCAGTTGTGCTGCTTGCTGGAACACTCGTCCAGGTCTGCACGTCACACACACACACACACGCGTCATCACATGCACACACACGTCATCGCACACGTGAGTCATCACACACACACGCGTCATCACACGCACACACACACGTCATCACACACACACGCGTCATCACACGCCCACACACACGTCATCACACACACACGCGTCATCACATGCACACACACACGTCATCGCACACGTGCGTCATCACACACACACACGCGTCATCACATGCACACACACACGTCATCGCACACGTGCGTCATCACACACACACGCGTCATCACACGCCCACACACACGTCATCACACACACGCGTCATCACATGCACACACACACGTCATCGCACACGTGCGTCATCACACACACACGCGTCATCACATGCACACACACGTCATCGCACACGTGCGTCATCACACACACACGCGTCATCACATGCACACACGCGCGTCATCACACACGCGTCATCACATGCACACACACACGTCATCGCACACGTGCGTCATCACACACACACGCGTCATCACATGCACACACACGTCATCGCACACGTGCGTCATCACACACACACGCGTCATCACATGCACACACGCGCGTCATCACACACGCGTCATCACATGCACACACACACGTCATCGCACGCACACACGCGTGTCATCACACACACACGCATCATCACATGCACACACGCGCGTCATCACACGTGCGTCATCACACACACACGCGTCATCACATGCACACACACACGTCATCACATGCACACACACGTCGTCACACGCACGTCATCACACACACGTCGTCACACGCACACAGGCCTCACGTTCCCATTCCGTCGTGACCCACCAACCCCCGCCGCCACCCCCTTCCCCCGCGCTCACCCTTGCAGGTCTTGCCGTCGTCCTGCATGACGTATCCGCGGGGGCACGCGCACTGGAAACTGCCCTCCGTGTTCCTGCAGATGAAGTTGCACGGCTTGGGAGCCTGGACGCACTCGTCCAGGTCTGGGGGGAGGGGGCGAGGGGGGGGGGGCGAGGGGGGGCGAGGGGGGGGGCGGGGGGGGGCGGGGAGGCGGGGGGATGTACATCACCGACGTTCGTTGACCATCATCCGCGCTGTCGTCGTTCGGAAACTCGGCGTCGTTACAGCGGTCGGCGGCATCGTCGGTGCTTGAGCCGGGTTGTCTCAGGCGTAGTGAGGTCACGGACTCAGCGAGGTCACGGACTCAGCGAGGTCGCGATCTCAGCGAGTTCGCGGTCTCAGCGAGGTCACGGACTCAGCGAGGTCACGGACTCAGCGAGGTCATGGACTCAGCGCGGTGGCCAGTGACTCACGCAGAGACCCATAGACTCACGTAGAGACCCATAGACTCACGTAGAGACCGACAGATTCACGCAGAGACCCATAAACTCAGCAGAGACCCACAGACTCACGTAGAGACCCACAGACTCACACAGAGACCCGTGGACTCACGCAGAGACCCGTGGACTCACGCAGAGACCCATAGACTCACGCAGAGACCCGTGGACTCACGCAGAGACCCATAGACTCACACAGAGACCCGTAGACTCATGCAGAGACCCACAGACTCACGCAGATACCCACAGACTCACACAGAGACGCATAGACTCACTAAGAGACCCATAGACTTACGTAGAGACCCATAGACTCACGTAGAGACCCACAGACTCACGTAGAGACCAATAGACTCACGCAGAGACCCACAGACTTACGCAGAGACCCACAGACTCACGTAAAGACTCACAGACTCACGCAGAGACCCACAGACTTACATAGAGACCCATAGACTCACATAGAGACCCACAGACTCACGCAGAGACCCACAGACTCACGTAGAGACCCATAGACTCACGCAGAGACCCACAGACTTACGCAGAAACCCACAGACTCACGTAAAGACTCACAGACTCACGTAGAGACCCATAGACCCACGCAGAGACCCACAGACTCACATAGAGTCCCATAGACCCACGCAGAGACCCACAGACTCGCACAGAGACCCATAGACTCACATAGAGACCCACAGACTCACGCAGAGACCCACAGATACACACAGAGACCCACAGACTCACGTAGAGACCCACAGACTCACGTAGAGACCCACAGACTCACGTAAAGACTCACAGACTCACGTAGAGACCCACAGACTCACATAGAGACCCACAGACTCACGTAGAGACCCACAGACTCGCACAGAGACCCACAGACTCACGTAGAGACCCACAGACTCACGTAGAGACCCACAGACTCACGTAGAGACCCACAGACTCACGTAGAGACCCACAGACTCACGTAGAGACCCACAGACTCACGTAGAGACCCACAGACTCACGTAGAGACCCACAGACTCATGTAGAGACCCACAGACTCACATAGAGACCCACAGACTCACGTAGAGACTCACGTAGAGACCCACAGACTCATGTAGAGACCCACAGACTCATGTAGAGACCCACAGACTCACGTAGAGACCCACAGACTCACGTAGAGACCCATAGACCCACGCAGAGACCCACAGACTCGCACAGAGACCCACAGACTCACGTAGAGACCCACAGACTCACGCAGAGACCCACAGACTTACATAGAGACCCATAGACTCACATAGAGACCCACAGTCTCACGCAGAGACCCACAGACTCACGTAAAGACCCATAGACTTACGTAGAGACCCATAGACTCACGTAGAGACCCATAGACTTACATAGAGACCCATAGACTCACATAGAGACCCACAGACTCACGCAGAGACCCACAGACTCACGTAGAGACCCACGGACTCACGCAGAGACCCACAGACTCACGTAGAGACCCACAGACTCGCACAGAGACCCACAGACTCACGTAGAGACCCACAGACTCGCACAGAGACCCACAGACTCACGTAGAGACCCACAGACTCGCACAGCGAGTTAGGGGTGTTGGGGTGGTAGCGTGCTAGTGGGAGTGCATGGTGGGTGCGTTCCCGCGGCGTACCGACGCAGGCCGTGCGGGAGAGGTCTGTGGTGTATCCCGGCCGGCAGACGCAGTGGTGCGAGCCCTCCGAGTTGACGCACGTGCCGTGCTCGCACGCGCTCGGCAGCACCGCACACTCGTTGATGTCTGCCGCACGGACGGCCGGGTTGGGGGGAAGGGGAGGGGGGGGGGCACGGGGTGGTGATGATGACGGGTGGACGCACGAAGAGGTGGAGAGAGAGACAGGTGGAGAGAGAGAGAGAGGTGGAGAGAATGAATGAATGAAACTTGAATGAGAGGGGGGAGCGGGAGTCAATCTGTCTGTCTGAACCGGCTCAAGGCCTCCCGTAAACCACGTGACTTCTGCGTGGTCACCCCCCCCCCCCCCCCCCACTCTGAACCCCTCCCCTCTCTAACTGCCATCGCGCACTGTGAAAACAGACTCTCCACTCTGTTGGTGCAGCCCGGTCCGTGTGGGCACAGCTTGCTAACCGCTGCACCACCACTCTCGCACTCCTATACACTCCTTATACACTCCTGCGCCCCCCTACGCCCCCCTACACCCCCCTGCACCCCCCTACACCCCCCTGCACCCCCCTACACCCCCCTACACCCCCCTACACCCCCTTACACCTCCCACACCCTCCCAAACCCCCCTACACCCTCCTACACCCTCTACACCCCCCTACACCCCCTTACACCTCCCACACCCTCCCAAACCCCCCCTACACCCTCATGCACCCTCCCACACCCCCCTACACCTCCTACACCCTCCCGCACCCTCCCACACCATCCTACACCTCCCACACCCTCCTACACCCTCCTGCCCTCTCACCGTGCCCGTCGGTGCTGTACCCCGGGCCGTGCGGGCACAGCTTGCTAACCACTGCACCACCACTCTCACCGTGCCCGTCGGTGCTGTACCCCGGGCCGTGCGGGCACAGCTTGCTAACCACTGCACCACCACTCTCACCGTGCCCGTCGGTGCTGTACCCCGGGCCGTGCGGGCACAGCTTGCTAACCGCTGCACCACCACTCTCACCGTGCCCGTCGGTGCTGTACCCCGGCCCGTGCGGGCACAGCTTGCGGAAGGGCGCCGTGCCGGGCAGCGGGCAGAGCTCACAGCCGGCGCCCCAGCCCCTCCCGCCGGAGCAGCAGCAGCACTGGGACCTGCTGACGAGCTCCGGGCCGCTCGACGTCACCTGGCACAGCGACTGCAGCACCTCCGTGAAGCAGAAGCCCTGGCGGTTGTCTGCCGCGGAGAGAGACGGCGCAACTCGCGCAACCCGCGCAACCCGCGCAACCCGCGCAACCCGCGCAACCCGCGCAACTCGCGCAACCCGCGCAACCCGCGCAACTCGTGCAACTCGCGCAACTCGCGCAACCCATGCAACCCGCGCAACTCGCGCAACCCGCGCAACCCGCGCAACGCCCCGTACGGCCGTGCAACTGCAACCTGCGCAAGCCGTGCGAGCTCGCAGACTGCAACCGCACAAACTGCAGCGGCGAATGTGCGGAACGCAAACGCTCACGCGCACGACTCAAACAATTTTAGTGGTTCTTTTGGTAAAGTCACGTAGAAGGGAAATAATAACGTAATAAAAATAAAACATTATATTTATTGTACATAATATTTATTTATTTAGGGAAATAATAAAATATTAAAAATAACACGTAATATTTCTTTTATTTTTCTTATTTTATTGTTTACCTTCTACGTGACTTTACCGAAAGAACCAAGAAGATGAATCCCTGCAGTCGCGAAAGCTTTAAATCGAGACTAATTTTTTTTTTATTTCACCAGGTAAGCCTCCGCTGAGCTTTCATTTAACTCACTCTGTTGTTGTTGTCGTCGTTGTTGTATTCCCAAATCTTGTAACTCAATTTGAACCCACTTCACAATGTGGTATCGACTACGTCGTATACTTATGTCATACTGATGACAATACTATATTCCATCATAAAAACATATATCTTTTTTTAAACATTCTTTTTCATATCTTATGTTTCGGCTTGGGTCTAATTGTCCACGCTCAACTGACGTCTGTAATTGGCCACGGTCCCTTACGTTGTAGCAAGCTTCGGGGCCACTTCCTGGAGTCGTGGAGTTCTTCCAATACTAGTACATTCATAAAAGCGTGTTTTTAAAAAAAAAAAATTTAAATGCTACTTTTTTCAGAAGCTCCTATGAAGGCCGGAACGGCACACGAGGGGGTTGGTGGCCAACACCACGCTCGACCGCCTTTGTCTCCCCAGTGGCGATGTTTACACACCGCACCAGGTACTCATTTCAGGCTGAGTCGACCTAGAAGAGGCCCAGGACCGGTTTAGATAATCGTCACTGTTGGTGTTGGCCATCAGCGGGAATCGAACTCGGGGTTGCTGGGTTCATAGCGCAGCGCGCTAACTGCTACACTACACAGAGGCACACACACACAGACGTAGACACACACACACAGGCACACACACACAGACGTAGACACACACACACACAGGCACACACACACAGACGTAGACACACACACACAGGCACACACACAGACACACACACACAGGCACACACACACACAGGCACACACACAGGCACACACACACAGACACACACACAGTCACACACACACAGACACACACACACCGACACACACACACAGACACACACACACAGACACACACACAGACACACACACAGACACACACACAGACACACACACAGACACACACACACACACCGCCGCTGCGTTACCGATGCACTCCGTCTGCGAGGCGTCCGAGGTGAACCCATCCTGGCACTCGCAGCGGTAGCTGCCAAACGTGTTCACGCAGCCGCCATGCTCACAGATGCCTGGCCGTGAGCGGCACTCATTCTCATCTGGGGGGGACAGGGAGGGGGGGGAGGGGGGGGGAGGGGAAGAGGGGAGAGGGAGGGGAGGGGAGAGGGGGGGAGGGGAGGGGGGAGGGAACATGTCAACTCAGGTGGACCGAAGATTGTGATTGACGTGTGGTGGTGGTGGAGGTGATGGTGGTGGTGGTGATGGTGGTGGAGGTGATGGTGGTGGAGGTGGTGATGGTAGTGATGGTGGTGGAGGTGATGGTGGTGGTGGTGGTGATGGTGGTGGAGGTGATGGTGGTGGTGGTGGTGATGGTGGTGGAGGTGATGGTGGTGGGTGGTGGTGATGGTGGTGGAGGTGATGGTGGTGATGGTGGTGATGGTGGTGGAGGTGATGGTGGTGGTGGTGGTGATGGTGGTGGAGGTGATGGTGGTGGTGGTGTGATGGTGGTGGAGGTGATGGTGGTGGTGGTGGTGGTGATGGTGGTGGAGGTGATGGTGGTGATGGTGGTGATGGTGGTGGAGGTGATGGTGGTGATGGTGGTGATGGTGGTGGAGGTGATGGTGGTGGTGGTGGTGATGGTGGTGGAGGTGATGGTGGTGATGGTGGTGATGGTGGTGGAGGTGATGGTGGTGGTGATGGTGGTGGAGGTGATGGTGGTGGTGGTGGTGATGGTGGTGGAGGTGATGGTGGTGGTGGTGGTGATGGTGGTGGAGGTGATGGTGGTGATGGTGGTGATGGTGGTGGAGGTGATGGTGGTGGGGGGTGGTGATGGTGGTGGTGGAGGTGATGGTGGTGATGGTGGTGATGGTGGTGGAGGTGATGGTGGTGGTGGTGGTGGTGATGGTGGTGGAGGTGATGGTGGTGATGGTGGTGATGGTGGTGGAGGTGATGGTGGTGGTGGTGGTGATGGTGGTGGAGGTGATGGTGGTGGAGGTGATGGTGGTGATGGTGGTGGAGGTGATGGTGGTGATGGTGGTGATGGTGGTGGAGGTGATGGTGGTGATGGTGGTGATGGTGGTGGAGGTGATGGTGGTGGTGGTGGTGATGGTGGTGGTGGAGGTGATGGTGGTGGTGATGGTGGTGGAGGTGATGGTGGTGATGGTGGTGATGGTGGTGGAGGTGATGGTGGTGATGGTAGTGATGGTGGTGGAGGTGATGGTGGTGGTGGGTGGTGATGGTGGTGGAGGTGATGGTGGTGGTGGTGGTGATGGTGGTGGAGGTGATGGTGGTGGTGGTGGTGATGGTGGTGGTGGAGGTGATGGTGGTGATGGTGGTGATGGTGGTGGAGGTGATGGTGGTGGTGGTGGTGATGGTGGTGGAGGTGATGGTGGTGATGGTGGTGATGGTGGTGGAGGTGATGGTGGTGGTGGTGGTGATGGTGGTGGAGGTGATGGTGGTGGAGGTGATGGTGGTGATGGTGGTGATGGTGGTGGAGGTGATGGTGGTGATGGTGGTGATGGTGGTGGAGGTGATGGTGGTGATGGTGGTGATGGTGGTGGAGGTGATGGTGGTGGTGGTGGTGGTGATGGTGGTGGAGGTGATGGTGGTGGTGGTGGTGATGGTGGTGGAGGTGATGGTGGTGATGGTGGTGATGGTGGTGGAGGTGATGGTGGTGATGGTAGTGATGGTGGTGGAGGTGATGGTGGTGGTGGTGGTGATGGTGGTGGAGGTGATGGTGGTGGTGGTGGTGATGGTGGTGGAGGTGATGGTGGTGGTGGTGGTGATGGTGGTGGAGGTGATGGTGGTGATGGTGGTGATGGTGGTGGAGGTGATGGTGGTGGTGGTGGTGATGGTGGTGGAGGTGATGGTGGTGGTGGTGGGTGATGGTGGTGGAGGTGATGGTGGTGGTGGTGGTGATGGTGGTGGAGGTGATGGTGGTGATGGTGGTGATGGTGGTGGAGGTGATGGTGGTGATGGTGGTGATGGTGGTGGAGGTGATGGTGGTGGTGGTGGTGCTGGTGGTGGAGGTGATGGTGGTGATGGTGGTGATGGTGGTGGAGGTGGCGATGGTGGTGGTGGTGATGGTGGTGGAGGTGATGGTGGTGGTGGTGATGGTGGTGGAGGTGATGGTGGTGATGGTGGTGATGGTGGTGGAGGTGATGGTGGTGGTGGTGATGGTGGTGGAGGTGATGGTGGTGGTGGTGGTGATGGTGGTGGAGGTGATGGTGGTGGTGGTGGTGATGGTGGTGGAGGTGATGGTGGTGATGGTGGTGATGGTGGTGGAGGTGATGGTGGTGGTGGTGGCGATGGTGGTGGAGGTGATGGTGGTGGTGGTGGCGATGGTGGTGGTGGTGATGGTGGTGATGGTGGCGATGGTGGTGGTGGTGATGGTGGTGATGGTGGTGATGGTGGTGGAGGTGATGGTGGTGATGGTGGTGGAGGTGATGGTGGTGGTGGTGGTGATGGTGGTGGAGGTGATGGTGGTGGTGGTGGTGATGGTGGTGGAGGTGATGGTGGTGATGGTGGTGATGGTGGTGGAGGTGATGGTGGTGGTGGTGGTGATGGTGGTGGAGGTGATGGTGGTGGTGGTGATGGTGGTGGAGGTGATGGTGGTGATGGTGGTGATGGTGGTGGAGGTGATGGTGGTGGTGGTGATGGTGGTGGAGGTGATGGTGGTGGTGGTGATGGTGGTGGAGGTGATGGTGGTGGTGGTGGCGATGGTGGTGGTGGTGATGGTGGTGATGGTGGCGATGGTGGTGGTGGTGATGGTGGTGGAGGTGATGGTGGTGATGGTGGTGGAGGTGATGGTGGTGATGGTGGCGATGGTGGTGGTGGTGATGGTGGTGGTGATGGTGGTGGTGATGGTGGTGATGGTGGTGATGGTGGTTATGGTGATGGTGGCGATGGTGGTGGTGATGGTGGTGGTGATGGTGGTGGTGATGGTGGTGGTGATGGTGGTGGTGATGGTGGTGGTGGTGATGGTGGTGATGGTGGTTATGGTGGTGGTGGTAGTGGTGGTGGTTGTTGTGGTGGTTGTGGCGGTAGTGGTTGTGGTTCTTGTGGTTTTAGTGGTGGTTGTGGCGATAGCGGTTGTGGTTGTCGTGGTGGTAGTGGTGGTTGTGGCGGTAGTGGCAGTGGTGGTTGATGGTGGTAGTGGAGGTTGTGGTGGTTGTTGTGCTGGTAGTAGTGGTAGTGGTGGTGGTAGTTGTGGTGGCAGCGGTTGTGGTGGTGGTAGTGGTGGTTGTGGCGGTAGTGGTGTTTGTGGCGCTAGTGGTGGTGGTAGTGGTGGTGGTTGTTGTGGTGGTTGTGGGACCGCCGCACCGATGCAGCCCTCCCCGTCAGGTCTGCGCAGCATCCCGGCGGGGCAGACGCAGATGAAGGTGCCGATGAGGTTCTTGCAGAGCATGGCCCTGGACGCACAGCGGTGGAGACCCTCCTCACACTCGTCCTCGTCTGGGGGCACAGCGCATCCAGCACGCTCACACTCACTCACACTCACACGCTCACACTCACACACACTCACACACAGACACTCACACACTCACACACACAGCGGTGGAGACCCTCCTCACACTCGTCCTCGTCTGGGGGCACAGCGCATTCCAGCACGCTCACACTCACTCACACACACTCACACACACACACTAACACGCTCACACTCACACACACTTACACGCTCACACTCACTCACACACACTCACACACAGACACTCACACACACTCACGCTCGCACGCTCACACTCACACTCACTCACACGCTCGCACTCACACACACACAGACACTCACACGCTCGCACTCACACGCTCGCACTCACACACTCACACACAGACACACTCACACTCACTCACACACAGACACTCACACACACTCATACACACTCACACACACTCACACACTCCCGCTCACACGCTCACACTCACACACACACACTCACACACAGACACTCACACACAGACACTCACACACAGACGCACAGCGGTGGAGACCCTGCTCACACTCGTCCTCGTCTGGGGGCACAGCGCATCCAGCACGCTCACACTCACACTCACTCACACGCTCGCACACTCACTCACACTCACTCACACTCACACACACACAGACACTCATACGCTCGCACTCACATGCTCGCACTCACACACTCACACACAGACACACTCACACTCACTCACACACAGACACTCACACACACTCATACACACTCACACACACTCACACACTCACGCTCACACGCTCACACTCACACACACTCACACACTCACACACAGACACTCACACACAGACGCACAGCGGTGGAGACCCTGCTCACACTCGTCCTCGTCTGGGGGCACAGCGCATCCAGCACGCTCACACTCACACACTCACACACACTCACACGCTCACACTCACTCACGCTCACACACAGACACACAGACACTCACACTCACTCGCACTCACACACACACACTCACACGCTCACACACACACACTCACACACTCACACACACACACTCACACGCTTACACTCACACACACACACTCACACACACTCACACTTAAACGCTCACACTCACTCACACTCACAACTCACTCACACTCACACGCTCACACTCACTCACACACACTCACACACAGACACTCACTCACAGACACACACACTCACACACACACGGGAGGACGCACCTTGGCACATGCGCCCGTCTTCCCGCAGCACGTATCCCGCGGGGCAGGTGCACTCGTACGCGCCGTACGTGTTCACGCAGCGGAACGCGCACAGCAGCGGGTTCTGCGCACACTCGTTCACATCTAGACGGGGCGTGGGGGGGGGGAAGAGGGTGGGGTGGGGTGGGAGAGTGGGGAGGAGGGGTAAACGAATTAATTTGCAAAATGGGACCTTTTTGGCCAGTATCAAAGTGTCATGACAGGGAGTCAGCCTGCAGTGCGAGTGGACTAGTGGCCACGGGATAATAATATCACGATGCATTTCCTTTGAAAGCGATTGGCCTACTCCAGAGACGGCAGCCTTCTGCGTGGACTCGTCTCACCAGCAGTGTCAGACCAGAGAACGAGGCGAAAAGGCGGACAGTACAAAGACAATGCCACCACGCCCATCAGAGCATTTTCATTAATTTAACTCGGCAAATGAAAACGCAGATACACGCCGATCTGAGTAGGAGTACAGCTCAGAGCTGCGAGTGCGCGCGTGCGCAGAGGTACGCGTGTGTACGTACGCGCGTGCGTGTGTGCGTGCGGGGAGCGGTGGCGCTGCGGTTAGCGCGCTGCGCTACGAACCCGGCGAGCCCGAGTTCGTTTCCCGCTCACGGCCACACAACGCTGCTAACAATTGTCTAAACTCGTCCTGGGCCTCCCCTAGGTAGACTCAGCCTTCAAATGAGTACCTGGATGCGTTGTGTAAACATCGCCACTGGGGAGACAAAGGCGGCCGGGCGCGGTTGCTGGCCACCCACCCCCTCGTGCGCCGTGCCGGCCTTCGTTGGAGCCGCCACTCGCTAACAGCACTCGCCCCCCGACAGTCTTGTCAATAGGCAATGCGGCGGACCTTTGTGGACGTGTACGTGTCGATTTAAAGCTTTCGTGACTGCAGGGATTCATCTTCTTGGTTCTTTCGGTAAAGTCACGTAGAAGGGAAATAATCAAATAATAAAAATAAAACATAATAAAATAATAACAATGAAACGTAATAAAATAATTATCGCGTCGTGGCCGAAACGTCGTGAGAATTATTTTATTCTGTTTCATTATTATTTTATTATTTCCCTTCTACGTGACTTTACCGAAAGGACCAAGAAGATGTGTACGCGCACGCGTGGGGAGTGGGTTGCACGTGTGTGCC
Source organism: Lampetra planeri (assembly GCF_965212315.1). Taxonomy (NCBI): domain Eukaryota; kingdom Metazoa; phylum Chordata; class Hyperoartia; order Petromyzontiformes; family Petromyzontidae; genus Lampetra; species Lampetra planeri. Next base: position 19,243 of record NW_027615782.1, read on the forward strand.
GCTACTCGCCAAGAGCACTTGTCCCCCAACAGCCTGTCCAGGCTATAACGGGGACCTTTGCCTTTAGTGGTTGCACATGTGTGTGCGTGCGGGGGGGGGGGTCCTTCGTGTGTGCGCTCACCTTCGCAGTTCATCATGGGGCCCGGCTCGAAGCCGTCGTCGCAGGCGCACTCGAAGCCCCCGCCCACGTTGGAGCACGTGCCGTTGCCGCACGGGTTGCCCACCGAGCACTCGTCCGTGTCTGCGTGGGGCGGGCACGCGGGCACACAGACACGCGGGCATGAGGACACAGACACACAGGCACACAGACACGCAGATGTGGGCATGAGGACACACAGACACGCAGACAGGTAGACACATGGACAAGCAGACGCACGGACGCATGGACGGGCAGACAGATGAGAGATTAAAGGTAAGTACAGGTGGACAATGGACAGACAGGCAGACAGGCAGGTAGTGAAACAGGCAGACAGGCAGACAGGCAGACAGGCAGGTAGTGAAACAGACAGGTAGTGAAACAGGCAGACAGGCAGACAGGTAGGTAGTGAAACAGGCAGGTAGTGAAACAGGCAGGCAGACAGGCAGGTAGTGAAACAGGCAGGTAGTGAAACAGGCAGACAGGCAGACAGGTAGGTAGTGAAACAGACAGGTAGTGAAACAGGCAGACAGGCAGACAGGTAGGTAGTGAAACAGGCAGGCAGACAGGCAGGTAGTGAAACAGGCAGACAGACAGACAGGCAGACAGGCAGACAGGCAGGTAGTGAAACAGGCAGACAGACAGGCAGACAGGCAGGTAGTGAAACAGGCAGACAGACAAGCAGGTAGTGAAACAGGCAGACAGACAGACAGGCAGACAGGCAGACAGGCAGGTAGTGAAACAGGCAGACAGACAGGCAGACAGGCAGGTAGTGAAACAGGCAGACAGACAAGCAGGTAGTGAAACAGGCAGACAGACAGGCAGACAGACAGGAAGTGAAACAGGCAGACAGACAGGCAGGTAGTGAAACAGGCAGACAGACAGGCAGACAGGAAGTGAAACAGGCAGGCAGGCAGGCAGGTAGTGAAACAGGCAGGTAGTGAAACAGGCAGACATGCAGACAGGTAGGTAGTGAAACAGACAGGTAGTGAAACAGGCAGACAGGCAGACAGGTAGGTAGTGAAACAGGCAGGCAGACAGGCAGGTAGTGAAACAGGCAGGTAGTGAAACAGGCAGACAGGCAGACAGGTAGGTAGTGAAACAGACAGGTAGTGAAACAGGCAGACAGGCAGACAGGTAGGTAGTGAAACAGGCAGGCAGACAGGCAGGTAGTGAAACAGGCAGACAGACAGACAGGCAGACAGGCAGACAGGCAGGTAGTGAAACAGGCAGACAGACAGACAGACAGGCAGGTAGTGAAACAGGCAGACAGACAGACAGGCAGACAGGCAGACAGGCAGACAGGCAGGTAGTGAAACAGGCAGACAGACAGGCAGACAGGCAGGTAGTGAAACAGGCAGACAGACAAGCAGGTAGTGAAACAGGCAGACAGACAGGCAGACAGACAGGAAGTGAAACAGGCAGACAGACAGGCAGGTAGTGAAACAGGCAGACAGACAGGCAGACAGGCAGGTAGTGAAACAGGCAGACAGACAGGCAGACAGGCAGGTAGTGAAACAGACAGACAGGCAGACAGCCAGGCAGGTAGTAAAACAGGCAGACAGACAGGCAGACAGACAGGCAGTGAAACAGACAGACAGGCAGACAGGCAGGTAGTGAAACAGGCAGACAGGCAGACAGCCAGGCAGGTAGTGAAACAGGCAGACAGACAGGCAGACAGGCAGGTAGTGAAACAGGCAGACAGGCAGGCAGACAGGCAGGTAGTAAAATAGGCAGACAGACAGGCAGACAGACAGGCAGTGAAACAGGCAGACAGACAGGCAGACAGGCAGGTAGTGAAACAGGCAGTACAGACAGGCAGGTAGTGAAACAGGCAGACAGGCAGGTAGTGAAACAGGCAGACAGACAGGCAGACAGGCAGGTAGTGAAACAGGCAGTGAAACAGGCAGTCAGGTGGACGGGCCGGCCGTGTTGCGTGGAGGACGCGAGCGGGCGCGACGCACCGATGCAGTTGACCCCGGAGTAGTCGATGCTGTAGCCGAGGGGACACTCGCAGCGGAAGGAGCCGTCCGTGTTGATGCACTGCCCGTTGGAGCAGGCGCCGGGGCTCTCCACGCACTCGTCCAGGTCTGCCGAGACACGCGGGCGGGGGGGGGGGGCAAAGACAAAGATTCCCCGTGTAGCCTTAACACACTGTTGGAGCAAGTGCGTTTAGCGAGCAGCTATGAAGCCGGCATGGTGCAGGAGGGGATGGGTGGGCAGCACCACACCCGGCCGCCTTTGTGTCCCTAGGGGCGATGTTTATTACACACCGCACCGGGTACTATTTGAGACTGAGTCGACCTAGGGGAGGCTCAAGACCGGTTAAGATCATCGTCACCGGTGGTGGTGGCCGCGAGCGGGAATCGAACCCGGGTCGCCGGGTTCGTAGCGTGGAGACACACGGACAGACACGGGGAGACACGTGCGGGTAGACACGGGGAGATGCGTGGGGACACGCGAGGAGACACGCGGGGACACGGGGAGAGACACGGGGAGTGACACGGGGAGACACGCGCGGGGACACACACAGGGAGACACGTAGGGACACGGGGAGAGACACGGGGAGTGACACAGGGAGACAGACAGGGGGAGACACAGAGACACAAAGGGAGACACACACGGGGAGACACGCGGGGACACGGGGAGAGACACGGGGAGTGACACGGGGAGACAGGCGCGGGGACACACACAGGGAGACACGCGGGGACACGCACATGGACACGGTGAGTGACACGGGGAGACATGCAGAGGGAGACACGGAGACACACAGGGAGACACGCGGGGACACGGGGAGAGAAACGGGGAGTGACACGGGGAGACATGCATGCAGAGGGAGACACGGAGACACACAGGGAGACACACACGGGGAGACACGGGGAGAGACACGGGGAGACACGTGGACACGTCGGAACGTAAAGGGGATATCGCCGGCAATGCGCCCCGTCTCACCAGAGCTGGGGAGGCTCAGCAGGCTTCAGCCTGGACGGCCCCTTAGACGGGCGAGCGCCGTGCGCAACGGGTCACTCTGGGCCCGCTGCGGTGCCGTTGCGCCGTACTTCTGTGCTCCCCCACGTCCGCCAACCCGCGCCCGACCGGCGTCGTGAATATGGCCGTACGAGACCTCCTCGACACACCCCCCCCCCCCGACCGGCGCGACGTGGGAAGGAAAAGTCCTCATCCAGCAGTGGATTGGGAGGGGGGGGGGGGCTGTGCGTGCGTCACGTGACCCACCGACGCGGCTGTCGTCAGGACCAGGGATGATGCCGACGCCCAGGGGACACAGCTCCTGGAAGTCCACACCTGGGCAGCAACACGGGGGGGGGGGGGGGGGGGCAACCAGGTGAGAGGTGCGGTGGTCAGGTGCGTGGTGATGCACTGTGTGCGTTGAACTTCTTTCGCACCGTACGTAGCGAACCGCGCTAGTCGGAGGCGCTGGGGGAAGGACAACAAACTAAACACGATGCCAGTCTATGGGTCTCTGTGTGGTGAGTCTATGTGTCTCTGTGTGAGTGAGTCTATGGGTCTCTGGTGAGTCTATGGGTCTCTGTGTGGTGAGTCTATGTGTCTCTGTGTGAGTGAGTCTATGGGTCTCTGGTGAGTCTATGGGTCTCTGTGTGGTGAGTCTATGGGTCTCTGTGTGGTGAGTCTATGTGTCTCTGTGTGAGTGAGTCTATGTGTCTCTGTGTGAGTGAGTCTATGTGTCTCTGTGTGAGTGAGTCTATGGGTCTCTGGTGAGTCTATGTGTCTCTGTGTGGTGAGTCTATGTGTCTCTGTGTGAGTGAGTCTATGGGTCTCTGGTGAGTCTATGGGTCTCTGCGTGGTGAGTCTATGGGTCTCTGTGTGGTGAGTCTATGTGTCTCTGTGTGGTGAGTCTATGTGTCGCTGTGTGAGTGAGTCTATGGGTCTCTGTGTGGTGAGTCTATGGGTCTCTGCGTGGTGAGTCTATGGGTCTCTGTGTGAGTCTATGTGTCTCTGTGTGGTGAGTCTATGTGTCTCTGTGTGAGTGAGTCTATGGGTCTCTGTGTGGTGAGTCTATGGGTCTCTGCGTGGTGAGTCTATGGGTCTCTGTGTGGTGAGTCTATGTGTCTCTGTGTGGTGAGTCTATGTGTCTCTGTGTGAGTGAGTCTATGGGTCTCTGTGTGGTGAGTCTATGGGTCTCTGCGTGGTGAGTCTATGGGTCTCTGTGTGAGTCTATGTGTCTCTGTGTGGTGAGTCTATGTGTCTCTGTGTGAGTGAGTCTATGGGTCTCTGTGTGGTGAGTCTATGGGTCTCTGCGTGGTGAGTCTATGGGTCTCTGTGTGAGTGAGTCTATGGGTCTCTGTGTGGTGAGTCTATGTGTCTCTGTGTGAGTGAGTCTATGGGTCTCTGTGTGGTGAGTCTATGGGTCTCTGCGTGGTGAGTCTATGGGTCTCTGTGTGAGTGAGTCTATGGGTCTCTGTGTGGTGAGTCTATGTGTCTCTGTGTGAGTGAGTCTATGGGTCTCTGTGTGGTGAGTCTATGGGTCTCTGCGTGGTGAGTCTATGGGTCTCTGTGTGGTGAGTCTATGTGTCTCTGCGTGGTGAGTCTATGGGTCTCTGTGTGGTGAGTCTATGGGTCTCTGTGTGGTGAGTCTATGGGTCTCTGTGTGGTAAGTCTATGTGTCTCTGCGTGGTGAGTCTATGGGTCTCTGTGTGGTGAGTCTATGGGTCTCTGTGTGGTGAGTCTATGGGTCTCTGTGTGGTGAGTCTATGTGTCTCTGTGTGAGTGAGTCTATGGGTCTCTGCGTGGTGAGTCTATGGGTCTCTGTGTGGTGAGTCTGTGGGTCTCTGTGTGGTGAGTCTATGTGTCTCTGTGTGAGTGAGTCTATGGGTCTCTGTGTGGTGAGTCTATGTGTCTCTGTGTGAGTGAGTCTATGGGTCTCTGTGTGGTGAGTCTATGTGTCTCTGTGTGAGTGAGTCTATGGGTCTCTGTATGATGAGTCTGTGGGTCTCTGTGTGATGAGTCTATGGGTGTCTGTGTGATGAGACTATGGGTCTCTGTGTGAGTGAGTTTATGGGTCTCTGTGTGGTGAGTCTATGGGTCTCTGTGTGGTGAGTCTATGGGTCTCTGTGTGATGAGACTATGGGTCTCTGTGTGAGTGAGTTTATGGGTCTCTGTGTGGTGAGTCTATGGGTCTCTGTGTGATGAGTCTATGTGTCTATGTGTGAGTGAGTCTATGGGTCTCTGTGTGGTGAGTCTATGGGTCTCTGTGTGGTGAGTCTATGGGTCTCTGTGTGGTGATTCTATGGGTCTCTGTGTGGTGAGTCTATGGGTCTCTGTATGATGAGTCTGTGGGTGTCTGCGTGGTGAGTCTATGGGTGTCTGTGTGATGAGTCTATGGGTCTCTGTGTGGTGAGTCTATGGGTCTCTGTGTGGTGAGTCTATGGGTCTCTGTGTGAGTGAGTCTATGGGTCTCTGTGTGGTGATTCTATGGGTCTCTGTGTGGTGAGTCTATGGGTCTCTGTATGATGAGTCTGTGGGTGTCTGCGTGGTGAGTCTATGGGTGTCTGTGTGATGAGTCTATGGGTCTCTGTGTGGTGAGTCTATGGGTCTCTGTGTGGTGAGTCTATGGGTCTCTGTGTGAGTGAGTCTATGGGTCTCTGTATGATGAGTCTGTGGGTCTCTGTGTGATGAGTCTATGGGTCTCTGTGTGGTGAATCTATGGGTCTCTGTGTGATGAGTAGTGTGTAGTGTAGTGTAGTGTGTAGTGTAGAGTGTAGTGTAGAGTGTAGTGTAGTGTAGTGTGTAGTGTAGTGTGTAGTGTAGTGTAGTGTGTAGTGTAGTGTGTAGTGTAGTGTAGTGTGTAGTGTAGTGTAGAGTGTAGTGTGTAGAGTGTAGTGTAAGGTGTAGTGTATAGTGTAGTGTGTAGTGTAGTGTAGTGTGTAGTGTAGAGTGTAGAGTGTAGTGTAGTGTAGTGTGTAGTGTAGAGTGCAGTGTGTAGAGTGTAGTGTAAGGTGTAGTGTATAGTGTAGTGTGTAGTGTAGTGTAGAGTGTAGTGTGTAGAGTGTAGTGTAATGTGTAGTGTATAGTGTAATGTGTAGTGTCGTGTAGTGTGTAGTGTAGTGTGTAGTGTAGAGTGTAGTGTAGTGTGTAGTGTAGAGTGTAGTGTGTAGAGTGTAGTGTAATGTGTAGTGTGTAGTGTAGTGTGTAGTGTAGTGTGTAGTGTGTAGTGTAGTGTGTAGTGTAGAGTGTAGTGTAGTGTGTAGTGTAGAGTGTAGTGTGTAGAGTGTAGTGTAATGTGTAGTGTAGAGTGTAGTGTGTAGTGTAGTGTGTAGTGTAGTGTGTAGTGTAGTGTGTAGTGTAGAGTGTAGTGTAGTGTGTAGTGTAGAGTGTAGTGTTTAGAGTGTAGTGTAGTGTGTAGTGTAGAGTGTAGTGTGTAGAGTGTAGTGTAGTGTGTAGTGTAGAGTGTAGTGTGTAGAGTGTAGTGTAGTGTATAGTGTAGTGTGTAGAGTGTAGTGTAGTGTAGAGTGTAGTGTGTAGTGTAGTGTGTAGTGTAGTGTCGTGTAGTGTAGTGTATAGTGTAGTGTGTAGTGTGTAGTGTAGTGTAGTGTGTTTTGTAGTGTGTAGTGTAGAGTGTAGTGTAGTGTAGAGTGTAGTGTAGTTTGTAGTGTAGAGTGTAGTGTGTAGAGTGTAGTGTAGTGTGTAGTGTAGAGTGTAGTGTAGTGTGTAGTGTATAGTGTAGTGTGTAGTGTAGTGTAGAGTGTAGTGTAGTGTGTAGTGTATAGTGTAGTGTATAGTGTAGTGTGTAGTGTAGTGTAGAGTGTAGTGTGTAGTGTAGTGTGTAGTGTAGAGTGTAGTGTAGTGTGTAGTGTAGAGTGTAGTGTAGTGTGTAGTGTAGAGTGTAGTGTTTAGAGTGTAGTGTAGTGTGTAGTGTAGAGTGTAGTGTGTAGAGTGTAGTGTAGTGTAGAGTGTAGTGTGTAGTGTAGTGTAGAGTGTAGTGTGTAGAGTGTAGTGTGTAGTGTAAGACCAAGCCGGAGTGGAGGAAGCCAGAAATCTGGCTAAGCCAGAACACCACCGAAGTAAATACATGTTTTTTTATTTTTATAATTTCTCAACTTCATTCTTTGATGCGACTTCCATGCTGGGGGTCTGATCCTCCCTCATCTCGTCACAGACACGCAAAGCGACTCTCTGAACCTCCCTCACCTCGTCACAGACACGCAAAGCGACTCTCTGAACCTCCATCACCTCGTCACAGACACGCAAAGCGACTCTCTGAACTTCCCTCACCTCGTCACAGACACGCAAAGCGACTCTCTGAACCTCCCTCACCTCGTCACAGACACGCAAAGCGACTCTCTGAACCTCCATCACCTCGTCACAGACACGCAAAGCGACTCTCTGAACTTCCCTCACCTCGTCACAGACACGCAAAGCGGCTCTCTGAACCGCGCCCGCCCAACGCTGTGGTCACGCCACCGGATTCGCCAATTTTTCGGCGCACCGCCAAGCGGAATTCCTTCCGCCGGCTGGGTCCTGAGCAGCCAATTGCCTTTAAAAGTTTTTTTTCTATTTTTTTTTACAACTTTTTGAAAATTATTGACCTAAATAATTTTTTTTGGTATTATACTTTTTTGCGTTACACTTTTTTAAAAAGATATTTATAATAATAATAAAAAAAAAAAAATTTGGTATTATACTTTTTGTGTTATACTTTAAAATATATATATATTTATAAAAAAAATTTAGAAGATTATTTTTGGTATTATATCTTTTCTATTATAATTTGTATGTTTTAGAATTTTTTTGTATTTAAAAAAAAAAAAATTTTCATAAAAAAAAAAATACGGGTGGGGCGGGCCCCCGCCATGATGAATCTGTGGTGGGAGAGGGATGGGGGAAGGCGTTGTACCGTACCGTCTACGGGCCGCGGGCAAATCTCGCAGGGGTCTCCCCAGCCCTCGCCGGGCATGGCGCTGCAGCAGCACTGCGCCTTGGAGGTGTTGAACGGCTTCGGGACGGAGCACCGGCCCTCCTCGAAGCGCGTGAAGCAGTAGCTCTTGCGGGTGTCTGGACACGCCACGGTCACACGCAGAGCACGCGATACACACACAGAGCGAGGGTCACACGCAGAGCACGCGATACACACACAGAGCGAGGATCACACGCAGAGCACGCGATACACACACAGAGCGAGGATCACACGCAGAGCACGCGATACACACACAGAGCGAGGATCACACGCAGAGCACGCGATACACACACAGAGCGAGGATCACACGCAGAGCACGCGATACACACACAGAGCGAGGATCACACGCAGAGCACGCGATACACACACAGAGCGAGGATCACACGCAGAGCACGCGATACACACACAGAGCGAGGGTCACACGCAGAGCACGCGATACACACACAGAGCGAGGATCACACGCAGAGCACGCGATACACACACAGAGCGAGGGTCACACGCAGAGCACGCGATACACACACAGAGCGAGGATCACACGCAGAGCACGCGATACACACACAGAGCGAGGATCACACGCAGATCACGCGATACACACACAGAGCGAGGATCACACGCAGAGCACGCGATACACACACAGAGCGAGGGTCACACGCAGATGCAATGATACACACACAGAGAGAGAGGATCGCAGAGCAGATGAGCAGGTGAGCGGGTGAGTGGGTGAGCGGGTGAGTGGGTGAGTGGGTGAGTGGGTGAGCAGGTGAGCGAGTGAGTGGGTGAGCAGGTGAGCGAGTGAGTGGGTGAGCAGGTGAGTGGGTGAGCAGGTGAGCAGGTGAGCGGGTGAACGGTGAACGGGCGAGAATGCAGCCAAGCCAGCGGGTGAATGAGCAAGTGAGTGAGCTGGTGAGTGAGTGAGCCGGGTGAGTGGATGAGCGAGTGGGTGAGCGGGGTGAGCGAGCGAGCGAGAGAGAGACTGGTTGAATAGCTGGGTGATGGTGTGAGTGAGCGAGCGCATGAGCGAGTGGGCGGGTGGATGAGCGAGTGGGCGGGTGGATGAGCGAGTGGGTGGGTGGATGAGCGAGTGGGTGGGTGGATGAGCGAGTGGGTGGGTGGATGAGCGAGTGGGTGGGTGGATGAGCGAGTGGGTGGGTGGGTGAGCGAGTGGGTGGGTGGATGAGCGAGTGGGTGGGTGGATGAGCGAGTGGGTGGGTGGATGAGCGAGTGGGTGGGTGGATGAGCGAGTGGGTGGGTGGATGAGCGAGTGGGTGGGTGGGTGAGCGAGTGGGTGGGTGGATGAGCGAGTGGGTGGGTGGATGAGCGAGTGGGTGGGTGGATGAGCGAGTGGGTGGGTGGATGAGCGAGTGGGTGGGTGGATGAGCGAGTGGGTGGGTGGATGAGCGAGTGGGTGGGTGGGTGAGCGAGTGGGTGGGTGGATGAGCGAGTGGGTGGGTGGATGAGCGAGTGGGTGGGTGGATGAGCGAGTGGGTGGGTGGATGAGCGAGTGGGTGGGTGGATGAGCGAGTGGGTGGGTGGATGAGCGAGTGGGTGGGTGGATGAGCGAGTGGGTGGGTGGATGAGCGAGTGGGTGGGTGGATGAGCGAGTGGGTGAGCGGGTGGGGCGGTCGGGTTACGTGCGCAAGCCTGGCGGGAGACGCGGGTGGTGAGCGGGGCAGGTGAGCGGGCAAACGGGTGGGCGAGTGAGCTAGTGGGTGAGTGAGAGTGTGAATGAGTGAGCCAGTGAGAGAATGGTGAGTGAGCGAGGGAGCGATTGAATGGGCGAGCGAGTGGGGGAGCGAGCGAGTGAATGGGCGAGCGAGTGAGGGAATGGGCGATCGAGTGGGCGAGCGGGCGAGTGAACAAGTGGGCGAGTGAACGAATCGGCGAGTGAATGAGCGAGCGAGTGGGCGATGTCGTCGGCGAGTGAGCGAGCGGTCAGTGAGTGAGCGAGCGAGTGAATGGGCGGGCGACTCTCACCGTAGCACGTGCGTCCGTTGAGCGAGAGGACGAAGCCCGGCGGACAGCGGCACTGGAAGCTGCCCTTCGTGTTCACGCAGATGCCCAGGAGGCAGAGGGCCGGCTCCCGCACGCACTCGTTCACATCTACGCGGCGCACACACAGAGGTTGCACACGGGTTTTGATTCCTTACCCGTACCCGTACCCGGCCGCACCAGGGTCGCAAACGGGTACCCGTTCCCTACCCGTACCCGTACCCTACCCATACCGGGCCGAGTACGGGTAGGGTACGGGAATCGGGTACCCGATTGCGACCTCTGGGATGAAGCCATGTTGCAGGCGCGGGTGGGTTGATTCTAGGAACTTGAATTGTGGGAAGAGACAAGACGTTGGGAAATGAGTGACAAACGGTGACTCACCAGTGACTCACGGCCTACCCGTACCCGTACCCGGCCGCACCAGGGTCGCAAACGGCTACCCGTACCCGTACCCGGCCGGGTACGGGTAGTCGGGTATCGGGTAGGGTACGGGTATCGGGTAGGGTACGGGTATCGGGTACCCGGTTGCGACCTCTGGTGCACAGACAGAGGCCCCCCGCGTAGCGCTCACAGGCTGGAGGGGCAAGTGCCGTTCGTTAGAGGGAACCGATCAAGGGCAGCGTTGGCGCAAGAGCGGGGTGGGTGGCCAGCGCCACGAGCGGCGGTGTGCTCATTTGAGGCTGAGTCAACCTAAGGGAGGCCGAGATAATCGTCACCAGTGTTGGCCGTGAGCAGGAATCAAAAACTCGTGTGGCCGGGTTTGGAGCACACCACCACCACAACTACCATCATCACCACCGCCACTACCACCACCACCACCACCACCGCCACTACCACCACCACCACCACCATTGCCATAACCGCCACCACCATTACCACCGCCACCACCAACGCCACCCACCACGGCCACCACCACCACCATTGCTACCACCATCACCACCACCACCTCCACGGCCACCACCACCACCGCTCACCTTTACAGACGTCCACCACCACCTCGTAGCCGGGGGGGCACAAGCAGCGGAAGGAGCCCTCCAGGTTCTGGCAGGAGCCCGGCGAGCAGACGCCCGGCGTGGTCACACACTCGTTCACGTCTGGGGAGACACGGCGCAAGGTCACCGTCCACCGTCCACCGTCCACCGTCCACCGCCGCGTTCACCGTCTCGTCTACCATCGTCTCCACCGTCCCAGTCCACCGTTGTCGTCACCGTCACCTTCACCGTGGCGTTCACCGTCGCGTTCACCGTTCACCGTCGCGTGCCCAACTCCGTCATCGCAATGGACTCACACAGCCACCCACAGACACCATACACAGACCAACACACACACACACTACACGCACACACACTACACACACACACTACACACACACACTACACACACTACACACACACACTACACACACACTATACGCGGAATCAATGCGCCCCCAGTCGGGAATCGAACCCAGACACTTCCTGCCCACCACCACCCCACCACCACCCCACCACCACCACACCACCACCACCACCTCCACCGCCACCTCCACCACCTCCACAACCACCACCATCACCACCACCACACCACCACCACCACCACCACGCCACCACCACCACCACCACGACGCCACCACCACCACCACCACGCCACCACCACCACCACCACACCACCACCACCACCACACCACCACCACCACCACACCACCACCACCACCACACCACCACCACCACGCCACCACCACCACCCCACCACCACCACCTCCACCGCCACCTCCACCACCTCCACAACCACCACCATCACCACCACCTCCACCACCACGCCCTCACCGCGGCAGCTCTTGCGGTCGGGCGTCATCTCGTAGCCGGCGTTGCAGTGACACTGGAAGGAGCCGACGGTGTTGATGCAGTCTCCGCTGCGGCACACGTGGCCACGCATGGACACGCACTCGTCCACGTCTGTCACGGGGAGGGGGGGGGGGATGGGGAGGGGGTCAGATTCATCGTCGTCGTCACAATCCGCGGGCCGATCGCCACTTAGTCGGTCGTCACTGCGCATCCGGTGCCGTCCGTGGTGGTTGGGATGCAGGAGGACGTGGGTTCGATCGTGATCTTGACGACGCCTGCTGCTGTGTATTTGGAGTTTGAGTGTCTCTCTCTCTCATCAGCATCATCATGGTGGCTAGGAGATGTTAACTACCTCGCCCGGTCTACAGGAGGACGTGGGTTCAATCGCGATCTTGACGACGCCTGCTGCTGTGTATTTGGAGTTTTCATCTTTCTCTCATCATCATCACGGTGGCTAGGAGATGTTAACTACCTCGCCTGGTGTACAGGAGGTCGTGGGTTCGATCCCGATCTTGACGATGCCTGCTGCTGTGTATTTGGAGTTTTCATCTCTGTCCCATCATCATCACGGTGGCTAGGAGATGTTAACTACCTCGCCTGGTATGCAGGAGGTCGTGGGTTCGATCCCGATCTTGACGATGCCTGCTGCTGTGTATTTGGAGTTTTCATCTCTGTCCCATCATCATCACGGTGGCTAGGAGATGTTAACTACCTCGCCTGGTCTACAGGAGGACGTGGGTTCAATCGCGATCTTGACGATGCCTGCTGCTGGGTATTTGGAGTTTTCATCTTTCTCTCATCATCATCACGGTGGCTAGGAGATGTTAACTACCTCGACCTGTATACAGGAGGTCGTGGGTTCGATCCCGACCCTGGCGCCTGCTGCTGTATATTTGGAGTTTGCGTCTCTCTCTCTCTCCCCCCGTGGTCACGTGGACTTTTCTCTGGGTCCTCCGGTCGGGATCGAACCCACGACCTCCTGTATACCAGGCGCGGTAGTCAACATCTCCTAGCCACCGTGGCGCATTGCAGAATATTCATTCATACTTGGAGGAATCCGATAAGCTATAAAGCTCTTTATCACAGGTGTCCAGGCGAAGGGTGCAGCAGGTGCCAGGGTGGGGAAGAGAGACGGGGAGTGAGGGCAGGAGGTGCTAGAGCTCACTGAGTCACTTCCAACTTCAAAACAAACAAATCGTTGGGAAAATATCTTCCACGATTTGATTACAGATCGCGTTTAAGCCGCCACTCGACGCTCCGCTCGTTGTTGTGAGCATCGCTCATCCGCCCTCCGCTGTTGTTGGCGGGCGACTGCCTCTGACCGCCCACTGGCCTCGAAGTGCACCCAGCCTGGCACTGCTCAGAGACCAATCTTGACATGATCCCCCGTGTAGCCTTAACGGACTGTTCGTGTGAGTGCCGTTAGCGAGCAGCACTTATGAAGGCCGTTACGACAGAAAGGGATGGGTGGCCAGCATCACGCCCGGCCGTCTTTGTCTCTCCAGTGCTGATGTATACACACCTCACCGGGTACAAATGTTAAGGCTGAGTCGACCTAGGGGAGGCCCAGGACCGGTTCAGATAATCGTCACTAGTGTTGGCCGTGAGCGGGAATCGAACTCGGGTCGACGGGTTCGTAGCGCAGCGTAGCGCTAACCACGACACTAGTGCTCCCCACACACACACACGCGCACGCGCGCATACACGTACACACGTACACACGCGCACACACACGTACACACGCAAACACGTATGCACGCATGTACGCACACACGTACACACACACGTGCGCGCGCACACGTACGCACGCACACACACGCACACACGTACGCACACACATGTACGCACACACGTGCGCGCACACGTACGCACACACACACACGCGTGCACATGTATGCACACACGTACGCACACGTACGCGCGCACACGTACGCACGCACACACACACGCACACGCACACATGCACACACGCACACACACACACATCACACACGCACGCACACACACACACGTACGTACACACACACACGTACACACACACGCACACACACACGCACACACACGTACACGCACACACGCACACGTACGCACACACAGGTACGCGCGTACCGACGCAGTCGATGTTGTGGCTGAGCTCGAAGCCCAGGAAGCAGAGGCAGTTGTAGGAGCCGATGGCGTTCTTGCACGTCCCGTTGCCGCACGGACGCCGCTCACACTCGTCCACATCTAGAGGGGGGGGGGGCGAGGAGGGGGGTGAGCGGCCACGCGGGGGGTGGGGGGGGTGGGGGGGGTGGGGGGGGTGGGGGGGGTGGGGGGGTGGGGGCCGGGGGCGTGGGTGGGGGGGAGCTCCGGCAAGGGACAGACAGGGACCGGCCTGCCAAGATTCGTCACTGGTGGTGGTGGTGATGGTGGTGATGGTGGTGATGGTGGTGGTGATGGTGGTGGTGGTGGTGGTGGTGATGGTGGTGATGGTGATGGTGGTGATGGTGGTGATGATGGTGGTGGTGATGGTGGTGATGGTGGTGATGGTGGTGGTGATGGTGGTGATGGTGGTGGTGGTGATGGTGGTGGTGGTGGTGATGGTGGTGATGGTGGTGGTGATGGTGGTGGTGGTGATGGTGGTGATGGTGGTGGTGATGGTGGTGATGATGGTGGTGGTGATGGTGGTGGTGATGGTGGTGATGGTGGTGGTGGTGATGGTGGTGGTGATGGTGGTGATGGTGGTGGTGGTGATGGTGGTGATGGTGGTGGTGATTGTGGTGGTGGTGATGGTGTGGTGGTGGTGGTGGTGATGGTGGTGATGGTGGTAGTGATGGTGGTAGTGATGGTGGTGGTGATAGTGGTGGTGATAGTGGTGGTGATGGTGTTGGTGATGATGGTGATGGTGGTGGCGATGGTGATGGCAGTGGTGATGGTGGTGGTGGTGGTGATGGTGGTAGTGATGGTATTGATGGTGGTGATGGTGGTGGTGATGGTGGTGGTGGTGTTGGAGGTGGTGATGATGGTGATGATGGTGGTGATGGTGGTGATGGTGGTGATGATGGTGTTGGTGGTGATGGTGGTGATGATGGTGGTGATGGTGGTGGTGGTGATGATGTTGATAGCTATGCGGCCTTTCATCCAGCATCAAAAGCATGACACCCAAAAATAATAAGTTGTACCCCTTTCGGCAACAACACAGGAGTTGTCAAGATGTTCAAACACCAATGAGGTGTCTCTTGCAGGGCCATCGGGTCCTGCATTCACCACTCGTCGCTGTGACGCGCCGCCTTTGAAACCGCTTGACCGACACCAGAGGCCAAGGCCTCTATGTTATAATATATAACTGGGGGGGGGGGGGGGGGGGCACATCCCCCCCTTAATATTAAAATATGCTCAAAAATGCCTCCCCCAATATATTACGAAAAAATAGATTTCTGTTAATATGATTGTGGTTATGGTTGTACTTTATGAATCCCTAATCTCTGCCATTACATACAATGAAACAAGAAAATGAAAAAAGAACAGAGCAATGTAATACAATACACGATTAAACATTATTGTAAAAAATGAAGAAATAAAAGTCCATCCCACGTGTTAGTGTTTTTTTTAAATATTTTAGGCAGGAAATTAGAGGAAATGAGTTTTCAAATTTATAAAAAAAATTCTGGGGGGGGGGGACCCCAGACCCCCTGGAAGATTTTGTCCCCCCCAATGTTGACTCCATGGCTACGGCCTTGCCAGAGACATCAGCAGCCTCCTTGATGTGCGTGTGTGCGTGCAAATGTGTGTGCGTGTGTAGGTGCGTGTGTAGGTGCGTACGCGTGTGTACATCTGCGCGTGTGCATGTAGGTGTGTGTGCGTGTGTAGGTGCGTACGCGTGTGTACGTAGGCGTGCGTAGGCGTGCGTGTGTGTGCGTAGGCGTGCGTAGGCGTGCGTGCGTGCGCGCCACCCACCCATGCACATGCCCCTGTCGGGGGTGGCCCTGTAGCCGTTGGGGCACAGGCAGTGGTAGCTGCCCTCCTGGTCCACGCAGCGGCCCGGGCTGCACACGCCGGGCAGCTCCTGGCACTCGTCGCGATCTCAACACCACCACCACGGCACCACCACCACCACGGCACCACCACCACAGCACCACCACCACCACGGCACCACCACCACCACGGCACCACCACCACCACCACGGCACCACAGACACAGACAGAGGGGACACCCCCAGCACCGCCAGCGGCCTCCTTAGCGGACCGTCGGGGGGGGGGGGGCGAGGGGGGGAGGAGAGGGGGGGGCGAGGGGGGGGGGCGAGGGGGGGCGGGGTGGGG